>NC_046159.1:110424354-110469354 GCF_011064425.1 Rattus rattus
CATGGCCTGAGGGCGAACCAGCAATTATATTTCGAGATGTATTTCAGATACAAACCCCAAATTTCCTCCTTAACAGTGTTTTATTGTTTTCCACTTCAGTTGGTGTGGCTTCGTTAGGAACCGTCACCCATTTTGCAGACTAATCAGTTCCGTTCTCTGCTGTCTCGTTGCCTCAGATTGTTTCCATAGCAGGATTGGAAGCACAAGGGAGGAAAACTCAAATTACCTGCTTTTGTCTTTGTTTCTAATGAGGCTTTTGTTTGTTTTTAAGAGGTTGAAAAATACAATTGAAATGACTTTTTTGTATTATTGATAGGTTTTTAAATGTTTACCTAGTATCTTTCTCATAATGTCAGAGAAGAATGAGAAATTAGCTTTTAAGTATTCATCAGCCTACTCCTGTGTAGATGCATAGTCCCAGCTAATAAAGTTAGGCTGTCAGCTCTTGGATCCACAGCCTCTGAAACTGTAATTCTGTCCTCTAGTCTGGCTCATCTAATTAATGGCTGTGTGATTCTCACCCGAGTGCGTGAGGAGCAGCTCAGTGTCAGGGCAGGTTGTTGGTGGAGCATTCTACATTATAGCTGCATTCGATCGTCTTCCCTGCCTTCCTGTCTGACTTGCAGCCTGAATGTGATGCTGTTTGGAGGCAGAGAGAAACAAGATTGCAAAATGTTCAATTTGTCTTTAGAGCAAGTCTAAGTCTAGAACTTAGCCCTGTAGCTATTTTTGGACCTAACCAACTGGCCAACACAGTCCTCAGGGTCCAGTACAAAGGGTTTGCATCATTCAAATCACATTCTTCCTGTTGCTCAGTGAACATTCCCTTGGTGACATCTTGGCCTTTTTCACTCTTTCTGCAGTGATCCGCGCTGGGACGAAGGCTGCTGAGGGTGTGAGTGCCGCAGACATGGCCAAACGCGAGCGGGTGAGTGGGTGAGACATCAGTTACGGCTCTCATGGTTATGTAAGAGAATCAGAAACAATTGTTGGGCTACATTGCTCCTGAAGAGCCACGTGTGAGGACCACCCTTTACCTTGTCAGAAAGAAGCACACAGGTGAATGGAGAACATGGGAACAGAAGCTGTGTAGGCAGGCTTAGGCACGAGAGGAGATGTGGGTTTTGGAAAGAGTAGCTAAGAAACCTTTTGGGAGGGACGGTATCTATAAATTATACAATTACTATAGATCGACTTCATCTATAGGCTTTCTACCATTCACTGACACCTTGGCTGCCTAGTAGTGTATGGAGTAGCTGTTACTTTTGGACACATAGCTTACTTTTGTTGTTGTTTCGAGATAGTCTCATATAGCTCAGGCTGACCTCAATGTAGTCTACTATTTGTGAAGTTCTCATCCTCCATCCACCTTCTGAGTACTGGGATTACAGGCCCATTGCATCATGCCCAGTGTACATGGTGCTGAGGATTGAACGTGTGTGCTAGGCAGACACGTTAGCAGCTGGGCTGGATCTCTAGCTTATGTAGTTTACCTTTAAAAGGGCAGCCTAGAGCCAGTGGCGTGGCTCAGTAGGTAAAAGAGCTTACTGAACAAGCCTGGTTGACCTGAATTGATCCCTAGAACCCACAGTGGCTCAGAGAATCTGCCCTCCCTAAAGTACCACATGCATAGTCTGGTCCACACAGACACACACCTGATAATAAAATAAAGTAATTAAAGGATGAAAAGCCAGCCTAGAATGGTAAAGACACAGTGCAGCTGTGGAACCTTAGTGCTCAGGAGATGGTGAGCAGTAAAGGTAGTGTAGTGATCAGAGGAGCCACTATGTCTTTCCAGCATAGCTTTGTTTTTTATAGTAGCATTTTTAATTTGTTTTTGTTGTTGTTGTTGTTGTGTTTTGTTTTTTTAGTAGTGAATATCTGGATATCATGGTATTTGGGGAAGCAGTGCAATAAGATACACGGAGTTTTAGAATTACTTTCGCTAGCTTACTGGATTGTTTATGAGTGTTATAAAAAATAAGTTAACTTGGGCTGGAGAGATGGCTCAGCAGTTAGAGCACTGACAGCTCTTCCAGAGGTCCTGGGTTCAATTCCCAGCAACCACATGAAGGCTCACAACCATCTGTAATGGAATCCAATGCCCTCTTCTGGTGTGCATGAAGACAGCTGCAGTGTACTCATAAATAGAATAAATAAATGTTAAAAAAAAATAATAAGTTAACTGTAGGAAGGAAGTACCAGACATTTCCAGTTGGGTGGGTGAGGACTGAGCGTAAATGCTAACTTCAGTATTACCTATAAGAATATTTGTGCTAAGCAGGGCAGTGGTGATGCACACCTTTAGTCCCAGCACTGTGAGGCAGAGGCAGGTGGATCTCTGAGCAGGAGTCCAGCCTGGTCTACAGAGGGAGTTCCAGGCAGCAGGGGTTATATAGACAAACCCTGTCTTGAAAAAAACAAAACAAAACAAAAAACAAATTTGTGCTGGGGCACATTTTGAGCTATATGGGTTTTTTGGGTTTTTTTCTATTTTTTTTTTTTTAGTCTCATTTGGCCTCACGTCAGTGCTGAGAGTTAAATATTGATCTGAAGTTCCATTTTTATAAATGAAAAATTGAATCTTAAAATGTCATTTGACTTCTCCAGTTGGGCGACTTTTGGTTCAGATCTGACTCTGGAGTTCATGATCATCCTGCCTCCCTGAGCCTGCTTTTCTCTCCGATGGGTGTGGCATGAGATGGGGTTATGACCCCCTTCTTTTAGACAGTTCAGAGCCTGCCCGACAGATGTACTGTATGTTCAGAGCTTGTCTTTTTCTCCTCTCGCAGTTTGAGCTACTGAAACATCAGAAACTCAAGAACCAGAATATCTTTGTCTCCCAGACCAGGCTTTGCCTGCACAACCTCCCGAAGTCTGTGGATGATAAACAGCTAAGGAAGCTGCTGCTGCAGGCCACTGGAGGAGAGAAGGGGGTTCGCATTAAGGAGGTGAGGCTCGCAGTCAAGGGCTTCGTTTCAGGCTGTGGTGCCAGCGTGTCAACAGGTTTTCTTCTGGACATGTAAAGTTGAGTTTGGCAGTTTTCTTTTGGGAACTGTGTTTCATGTCTGACTAAATTACAGCAAAATGTGAGGAAATCTCTCATGAATTAATTTAGCAAGCATTTATTCAATCACTGCTGTGTGGTCAGCATTACATAAATAATATGTGGATTTTGTTGCAGAGAATACAATTTATGTGTTTTGGTTCCTAAAAGAGGTGTGTGTTTGCATGCCTATGTGTACACGTATTTGAAAGAGAGAAAGGGAAGGGGAGGGAGAGGAGGAGGGGAGAGAGAGGAGAAAAGGGAAGAGGAGAAGCGGGGGAGAGGAGAGAGAAAGTTCACAGAGCACATGCAGGGCACACATGGGGATGTCAGGACACCTCAGTTGTTCTCGGTCAGTCCTCACCTTCCAACTCGTCTGATACAGGCTCTCTTGTTCACTGCACTCCCACGCTTACTGTTCTCAGCGCCTCTGTTTCCACAGAAGCTCCCTCTCCCACCATAGCACTGCTGAGATGACAGACACTCACCATCATGCCTGGGCTTTTACATTGGTTCTGGGAATCTGAACTCAGGTTCTCATGCTTACGTGATGTCTTAGTTAAGGTTTTATTGCTGTGGACAGACACCATAACCAACTCTTAGAAGGACAACATTTAATTGGGGCTGGCTTCCAGGTTCAGAAGTTCAGTCCATTATCATCAAGGTAGTAACATGGCAGCACCCAGGCAGGCATGGAGTTCTACATCTGAAGGCTGCTAGCAGAACACTGGCCTCCAGGCAGCTAGGACAAGGGTATTAAAGCCCACGCCCACAGTGACACACCCACTCCAACAAGGCCACACCTCCTGATAGTGCCACTCCCTGTACATGCCAAGCACTGTGCCCACTGTGCCCTTTCCATAACCCCTAAGGTAGCGTTAACTATGTAAGGCTTCAGTACTCCGTCCTGAGCAGCACAGCCTTCATGTTGACTGCGTCTCCATTGAGTTTCAGAACTGAGTTCGCTCAGCTCTGTCTCTTTTGAAGGCTGTACCATTATACTGGCCTGAGACTCTTGGTTGTTTCCTCAGATAGACTGAGCTCTTTGAGGAAACATAGTATCTCGGTATTCCCAATCCTGTGGATGCTTGGCATAGAGTAATCTGTTGATCTTTAGACTTAAAAGTGCCATTGCCAATCTTGTAGGTGTGCTATATTTGGTTTTATTTTATAAACTGTATGCCTAATACCCAGAGGCCACTTTAACATATTCCTTGGTATTGAGCAAGTAGCATGAGAGGACAGTAATGTGTCAGAACGTGTGTGACACCACAGTTAGTTGTGAGTACCCACAGTATTTGTGTGTGCCCGTTTTGAGCTCATGCAGTTTAGTGCACTTCTGTACATTGTGCATGTACAGGCTGTAACCATTTCCTCTAAGATAAAACCTCCGTCCTGGAGGGAAGGTGGGTTGGTGAGCTTAGAAAGGAAACAACTCCTTAAAGGCTCAGGACCTTCCTGAAACTGACTACACACTCTAGACCTCTCACTCCTCAAGCGTGTATAAGCCGTAAGGGCTACTGAGAGGTTAGACAGGCTGAGGCCTGGAAGAGGCTCAGAGCAGCCAGGCTATTGGGCAGAGGCAGAGACCTGATAAGTTGCCTGGAGGAGGCCCAGGCCGTTGAGCTACCTGAAAAAGACACTAACCTGTCGAGCTGCCTTCAGGCTGTGCAGTGTGCTACACACAGGTGCCCAGCTTGTGAGCTGTCAACCCTGCTAGGGTGAGCTATTGATGACGTAGCTGTCTCTGAGTCATTTCTGCTTCTGTAAGTAACCTCCAGTAAAGTGTCTGGCACACCAGCTGGACTTTGGTGTTGTCCTTACCTTGGTCTGTCTTTGGTTCCCTGTCTTGGATAAGTAGATGTTTGTTCCCGTCTCCCCAGGAATCATGACAAAAGCATCATATTTTCCCCTTAGTTCCTTTATTTGTATAAGTTCTGCATCTCAGTGATGTGTTTTGAATGATGTTTGAAGTGAGTATATTGAAGTCAGGAATTCGTTCTCTCCGTCCCTCTGCAGTGGACAGACTAGGACCTGTGCACGGAGTAGTAGTATGTCTGTGTCTGTTGTACTTTGCCTCCTCCTCTACAGAAGAAGAGCAGCTGTAGGCAGTAATACTGTATAAGCCGTGCATTTTCTCAGATTACCGTCTGTGCTCCTCATGACCCTAGGATATTTACTGTATCCTGACATTTAGAGGAAAATGTGCACCAAAGAGTTTCTGCTGCTAACCCAACACAGCTGAAGCTCACTGTATTCCGGGGCTCATCCCATGTCAGGATTTGTTTTTTTAATCTAAAACCATCAGGTCTCCATTAATTTTCTTCCTGGGGGCTGTCTTCAGGGATCGAGTCTTTGGATAATTCTCCATTCTCAGCAATAAGTTGCTGAGAAGCTGAAGAATCCCGTAGCTCTTCGTTACATGCATTATGAACAGCTAAGTATTACAAACTTCCCTCAGGGCGTTGAAGAGATGGCTTAGTGGGTATGAGCACATAATGCTCTTGCAGAGAGACCTGATTTTGGTTCCCACTCCAGGGATCTCTTGCCTCTTGTGGACTCCGTGAGCACTGCATTCGAGTGCACATGCGCACACATGGCCATACACATATACATAAGATTTAAAAAAATACATTTTTCGGTGTTGGGGATTTAGCTCAGTGGTAGAGCGCTTGCCTAGCAAACGCAAGGCCCTGGGTTCGGTCCCCAGCTCCAAAAAAAAAAAAGGAAAAAAAATACATTTTCTCTGGAAGTTTTTATTTCTTATTCATAACTACGATTTTATTTTTCTTTTCTTTTCTACTCCCAGTGTAGAGTGATGCGAGACCTAAAAGCAGTTCATGGAAAAATGAAGGGTCAGTCCCTGGGCTATGCCTTTGTGGAGTTCCAAAAGCATGAGCATGCCCTCCGAGCCCTCCGCCACTTCAACAACAACCCGGAGACCTTTGGGCCCCAGAAGGTGAGTCTGCCCCAGAGAGACCCGTTTGCTGAGAGTAGCTGCCGTGTGTCCTTGGCAGGTGGTGGGAAAGAGGACCAGGTGGGTGGGGCAAGGTGGGGACAAGAGATGGTGAATCAGGTTGGGGTTCTCCTAAAGAGCGTGACTGGGCACCGCCTGCAGAACCAGCCTGTAAAGAAGACGGGAGAAGCAGCCTCAAGGATGACAAAAGCAGAGGCGGGTGGGGGAGCACTGGGCCCACTGCACCCCCAGATTGTGAAGTCTTATGAATGACATTGTCTTCCTCTCACAGAGACCAATAGTGGAGTTCTCTTTAGAAGATCGAAGGAAGCTTAAAGTAAAGGAGCTGAGAATCCAGCGCAGCCTGGTAGTGAACCTAAATTGGGTTTGGTTTTGTCCTGTGTGTGTGTCTGTGTGTCTGTCTGTCTATCTGTCTCTGTGAACCTAAATTGGGTTTGGTTTTGTCGAGTGTGTGTGTGTGTGTGTGTGTGTGTGTGTGTGTCTGCCTGTCTGTGTCTGTGTCTGTGCCATGGATTCTAGAGGTCAGAAGAAGACAGCTTGGGGAACTTGGTTTTCTCTTCTAGCATGTGTGTGCTGGGGCAGAACTTGGGCCATTAGGCTTGGTGGCGAGTGCCTTTGGTTGCTGAGCCGCCTTCCTGGCTCCTGTCTGATGAACCCTGAACTCACTGAGATCTCTCTGCCTAACTACTGGGAGTAAAGATGTGTGCCATCAGGCCCAGCCATTTTTTCAGGGGCTTAATTAAACTTTTCTCTTTTCCATTTTATGCTTCTGCCAAGTAGGAGTTTACCCTGTTTCCTAACACTCTCCCTGGTGGTTTTTTCTTTGCTGTCCCTCTCCTGAGTGGAAAGGGAAGAAAAGCAAACTGGTGTGATCCACCATGAATCTCTGTACAGTGTGTGGGGGCCATGTCAAAACAAGTAGCTGAGGCTTAAGTTCCAGAATCATCCACCACCACCACCACCACCACCACCACCACCACCATCATCATCATCATCATCATCATCATCATCATCATCATCATTTGAGACAGGATTTCCCTTTGTTGTCCAAGCTTGCCTTGAACTCAGAATCCTCCGGTCTCAGCAAAACTGCTGGTTTTAGACCATTTTCAATTTGTGTGGGAAGAAGGAAAATCAGGAGCTGTAAGGTTTCCTTTCTTGGCTCCATGTTCCCTGGCAAGTTACTTCTGCAAACTGTAGCTTGTAAAATAGGTTAATAACATCTGCATCCCTCATCTAAGGAGGCTTAAATAAGTTGATACACCATTGCTCAGCTGTAGTCACTACTCTCTTTACCCATCTTCCCTTGGGACATGCTGGGCTAGATTATCTTGAGATCCGTAATTATAGCATGCATCAATACTCGGCTACCATTTGCATGTGTAGCAAACATTCATAGTGTTCAGTGTATGTGAAAAGCATGGCAATCAGATGAGTGGTAACAGTGGCTAAAACTGTGACCTTTGTGGGAGAACCTGGGCTCTTACTCTTGGACTTACCAAGTTGTTTACAAACACCTTCCTGGTGTTTCTGAAGCTGCCTGCACTGTCTTAGAAGTCTTTGTTCCCTGTGTTTATATACCTACTACACTTTCCTTGTCAAGATGATCCTTCCTCCTCCTTCCCACTGTCAAATAAGCCCTTCTTACACAGGCTTTCATCAACCTGGTTGTTTTTGTTTTTATTTTGTTTTATTTATGTGTGTGTCTTGTATTAGTTACAGTTCCATTGCTGAGATAAAACACCATGAGCAAAAGCAAGAGTTTGTTTAGCCTCATGCTTCCAAAGGGGTAAGAGCCCATCCTGGCAGGGAGGGGTAGCAGCAAGCAGCAGGTATGAACAGAGGGGGAGGCTGAGATCACATCCTCAGACTGCAAGCCCAGAGCAGAGAGCCAGCTGGAGTCAGGGCAGGGCCATGAGCTCCCAAGACCTGCCCTCATGATGTATTTCCTCTTAAACCTCCCCAAACTGCGTTGCCAACGGGGACCAAGCATTCAGACACATGAACCTATGGAGGCCATTTCCACTCTCACCCTGCTTCAGTGCTAGGACCTCCTCTTGCCTTCCTTACTTCACTGCCCCCTCTCTGACGCTTTCCCCTTCTTCACGTTGACCTAGGTTTTCAATCTGTGGCATTTCCTTCCTCTGGAGGAATTTGTTTAGCATTTCTGGAAAAGTCCATTTCCTGGCCACAGTTCATTCGTTTGTTTGTTCGTTCGTTCATTCATTCATTCCTTTTTTAAAAATTATTTATGTTTGTGAGTACACTGTAGCTGTCTTCAGACACACCAGAAGAGGGCATTGGATCCCATTACAGATGGTTGTGAGCCACCATGTGGTTGCTGGGAACTGAACTCAGGACCTCTGGAAGAGCAGTCAGTGCTCTTAACCACTGAGCCATCTCTGCAGCCCCCCCCACCCCCCTTTTCTTACTGAGAAAGTCTCTTTCACTTTTGTGAAGGATAATTTCATTGAGTAGAGAATTCTAGATTGGTAATTTCATCTTCTGGAACTTCAGCTACTTCCATGTTACCTTCTTCTTGGCTTCATGATTTACTGCAATGTGACTGATAAATCTAGTTTGGAGTTTGGGATGTTTATTTTATTGGTTTTCTCTTAGCCCTTAGGCCTGTGCCTTAATGCCTGTCACTGGTCTTAAAATTTTTCTAGATGTATTACATTAAGTAGTTTTCAGTTGTTTTGTTTCTTCTGCTTGTGTTCACCTTCTTTGTGTGTTAAACTTGGGTGTGTGTGTGTGTGTCTTGAAACAGGGGCTCATATAGCTTAGGCTAGAAGCTAGCCTCAAACTCCTGACCCTTTCCTTCCTTCCAAGTGCCTAGGATTCTAAGTGTGTGTTGTCATGCCTGGCCCATGTTTCATCATGGACGATTGTCACCGGCTTTTGAATACTGGGTTAATGCTTGCTGCCTGTTCCTGTTTGCTGCCTTGTCCCCTGCCTAGTAGCTGTCCATTACTGGGCAGCTTGTAAACTGCTTGCATTTACTTTTCTGTGAGCTGTGTGGGGCCGAGTTCCTCTTTGACCAGCTCATGCCAGGAGCCTCCTCTGCTGAGTATGCCAGCAGGTAAACTGCATCTGGAAATCAGGCGGGCATTTCTTGTTTTATGTAGCAAAAAATGGGATCTAAGCCTGTGACCAGTAAGCCCCAAAAGGAACAGAAAGAACACGGAAAAGACAAGCAACAGAAAGCAGCTCAGGGCGGCACGCGGGATCAGAGTAAGGCGCCTGGAGAGCAGGGGAAGGGCCGCTGTACCTCGTGGACAGGGTTCCAGACCAAGGCCGAGGTGGAGCAGGTGGAGCTCCCCGACGGGACAAGGAGAAGAAAGGTCCTGGCGCTCCCTTCACACCGAGGCCCCAAAGTGAGGTGAGGAGCAGGAGAGCCTCGGAAGAGGGTGCTTCCCAGTGCATGGGTGGTGTAGGTGGGTCTTTGTCTTTGTAGCATTTGCTTGGACAAAAGGGGGACTTGTGCTCCCCTCCCCATGGGAGGTATCAGGAACGGCTCAGTCCCCACAGAGACATGACTCGTACCATGGCAGAGGGAACTCAGAGGAGCCACCAGGGCAGACTGCTAAGCCATTCTTCTTTCCTAAGCTTTTCCTGGCCTGTGTGTCAGCCGAGGCTCACCCGTTTGTTTCTCTTTGGGACAGTAGATTAGTGCTATGAACAAATGATCTTTAAAAAAATCTCGGTAAGTAAATGAAGGTTTCCGTGATTTCCATTGCAGTCACAGGCAACAATGAATAAACCCAGAGAAACAAACAAATGAATATGTAACTATTACGACTCAGGATATGCTGTTGTGGGCTCTATTTAATAAGAGTGACTGCTTTTAGGCTTAGAAACAGCTATGTAGAAAAGAAATTTGTCTCTTAAGCTCTTTCAGGATCCTGTGTGACATTTACTTGGCTCTTATTTCAGGCTGCGGGACAGAGGCAAAGTGAAGTCCCTTCCTTCTAAGAAGCCAAAGCCCCAGATGGGCCAGCGGAAGCAAAAGAAGCAGCAGTCAGCTTCTTCCCTGCAGGTGAGATCTGTGGGCCGTGTGGTTTGTGCTGCTGCTGCTCTGTTGGGCTGAGCAGAGAGTAGACTTTGTGGATAGCTGAGTGGGTAGTAAGGCGGCAGCTCCTAGAGGATGAGGGAGGCATAGTGTAAAAGTGGGGAGGAAAGTAAGCCCTTAGCTTGTGTTTCCTGTGCCTGCTTCCCCCCAGAAGAGTGTATGAAAGTAAATCCCACTTTACATGTAATATGTCTCAAAAGATACATTGCTCAGAAAATGTTCAGACTACATCTGAACGGCCAAGTCTACACACACACACACACACACACACACACACACACTCTCTCTCTCTCTCTCTCTCTCTCTCTCTCTCTCTCTATCATTATCATATCTACCGAGAGTAATCAGAAGCTCTTTATACCCTCTAAAATGTAGCCCCCATTACATTTTTTCTAATTGCCTCAAAGATGTTTTTATTTGTGGTTAGGAGTGGTTAGGATGCTAACAGAGCCCACACATTACATTTGCAATATTCCTCCCTCCTCCATTCTGTAGGTTTATTCTTTCTCACCACATTTCCCCACACTGTTAATTTGTTGGAGGATCAGGTCGTTTGTCCTTGAGGATGTATTTTATGTTGAGTTCACTTCCTGATGGTAACGTGTCTCGGTGACTGTGTGCCTGTCAGCTGGTGGTTAGGCCTAGAGCTGTAATCAGATCAGTTTTCTTGGATCACGTCACTTCACAGATGTGCTTCCTTGCACCTCGTCCAGTGCTGCAGTTTGGTCGTTGACTGTTAGTAATGCCAAGACCAGTCAGTAGGTGTCAGGTTGTCTGCTTCACTGTTCCACCTAGAAACCTTAGAACCCCTACCCCCTTTTCAGCTTTGTTTGTTTGTTTTGTTTTGTTTTGTTGTGCTGTGCTGTTGTGCTGTGCTGTGCTGTGCTGTGCTGTGCTGTGCTGTGCTGTGCTGTGCTGTGCTGTGCTGTGCTGTGCTAGGGATGGAACCCAAGGCCGGAAGTGCTCAGCTGCTGAGTTATGTCCCTAGCTGCTTACCTTTGGTTTATAACAACAATGGACTGTTATACAGACTTGTTATTTCATTATGAGTTACAGAATGGTGATTTTTCCAATACAGTCACCCCTTTTGCACCTAAGAATGGTGTTCTAAGAAATCTAGAAAGAAGAATCTTAACGTATAAGAAAAGCAAGCTTAGATGTTGTTTTTTTTTTTCTTCTCCTTGCTGTGCTAAGTTTCCAGAGTAGTGACCTATTGCCATACCAACCTGCTCTGGTGGCCTGTGAGACAGATACACACACACACACACACACACACACGGGAACTAATTGATACATATATGTATGTATGTATTATAAAATCCCAAATTTTCATATAATGCTCTATGTTTCAACCAAATGCAGTCAATCAAATGCAGCCATTATTCTTGTTCTGTCTAAGCCAACAGAAGCATCTTGAATCAGCTCCTGAACCCTTCTGAAGAGATCTTGTCTGTCTTTGGTAGTGTTGCTTTCTTGTACAGGATGTTCTAGGTGCATCTCACATGTTTCTTTTCAGTTTTTGGCGATAGCCAGTTTCCTAAGAAGCTCTAGTTCTTTTTAGTAGAAAATAATAGTTCTGTTGATCCTGTCTTGGCTCTCTCTCTCTCTCTCTCTCTCTCTCTCTCTCTCTCTCTCTCACACACACACACACACACACATATGATGGATACACACACACACACACACACACACACACACACACACACGGGTAGTTTGTCTGTGGTATGTCTATAAACTACAGACATGCCTAGTGCCCTAGAGACAAGAAGAGGGTGCCGTGTCCACTAGGTTTGGAGTTACAGATGCTTGTGTAACACAGTGCGGGTTCTGGGAACAGGACCAGGGTCCTCTGGAAGAGCAGGCAGTTCTCTTAGCATCTGAGCAATCTCTCCAGCCTCCTTGAGCATTTGAGGACAAGCTTTTATCTCCCTCCCCTTTAAGAATAAAAGAGTCATTAGCATCCTGTTCTACTCAAATCTGTCTCTGGGAAGTTTCTGACTATATCACACTATATTGTAGAAATCTAGTCTCAAAATTTCATTAATGGACTTCTTGTGTGGGCAGGAGCAAACAAGGGTGTCCAAACTAGCTTCTCCCAGGAAATCGTCTTCCTAGTGCACACGATCTTTGTACCTATGCATGTTTTGGATACCCTTGATAGGGCTTGAAATTAAGTGGGTAGCCCTTGGAAGGAGAGAGATGAGTCAGGAGTTCAAATGCACCCTCAGAGACATAGTTTCAGGCATGCAGAAAAGAAGAAGGCAGGTGAGAAGGCAAGAAAGCAAAAGGGAGGGGAAGGAAGAAAAAGGAAAAAAGAAAACCAACCAAACAACAAATCTTATGTTTCCTTTCTTTCACAGGCACCTAAGAAAAAAGCTAAGGAAAGTAAGGCAGAAGCCCACTTCAACCGACTGGTAGAACAATATAAGCAGAAGTTGTTGGGCCCTTCTAAAGGAGCATCCCTTGTGAAGAGAAGCAAATGGTTTGACAGCTGATAGTGCCTGCAGCCTGTAAGAAAGCCATGTCTCTCACTGAGGAAAGGATCCTAGGTGATACCCACTTTCTTGGGGACTCTGTGGGTTGTCTACATTCTTGGTCCGTTCTCCGGTGTGGTGTTGGTTAGCCACAAGGAAACACCTGAAAAGCACCATGGAGGTTTCTAACTTAACCGTCTTAGTGCTGAATCTGCACACGTAATTGCAACTGATTTCTAATCTCTTCTCAGATGGAAACTATTGTAGAAAGTGTTTCAGAGTACTGAATTTTAAAGATGCATATTTTGTTATGGAGTCTGTAAGTGAGAAATTGTGACTTTTTGGATGTGTCTCATTTTTAATATACACAAATACATTATTTATGAGTTTTTCTAAAAGAACCTTTTTAACATTTTTAATCGGTTACAGAGTTTGCACAACTAGGAACAGAGAAAATGCTTACTAAAGTAGTCTTGAGTGCTGGAGATGCCAGGGAAGGACTGAAGCCATCCGTCTGGCATCAGGCAGCACCTGAGAACTGTCTGTCCCTGGAGGAGGGGCTGACTGGGGATATGGTTGCGGGCTGGACACCAGCCTGACCACACATGGCCCTCAGCACCTTCTCCCAGGGACTGAGCTCTCTGGTGAGGGAAGGCAGTGAGCACGAGGCTCTGACCTATGGGCCTGAAGTCTTACCTGGTCCTGCAAAATAAACAGTTTAACCACATGGACTCCCGGCCCTTCCTGCACTACATACTTTTAAACATTCTTTCTACCTGTACTTTGTCTTGTCTACAGAAAGCTGGGCATGGAGGGTGACTTAGAGTCAGGGTCCACACGGATTCTGACACTATGGAGAGTAGGCCCTTGTGAAAGAAGATCAGGGGAGATAAGCAAAGCCCCGTGCTGTACAACTCTGATACACAATGTGGAGTACGTTGATTCTGCCCCCTCAGAGCCTTCTGCCTGCCCCGTCCCTTTAGGATCTTGTTTCTCAGATCTCCACTGAGCCATCAGCTCTTCTGCTGTTTCTTCAGTATCTGAAGTAGGGCTCCTCTTACCTCCCCCTTCTGACTCCTGACTGGATTCTCAGATCCTGTTTGTTTCCTCTTGGCACTAATCACTATCTAAAATTGTCTCCCCATTAAAACATCTGCTTTGAGACTTCCTCTTGTGAAGGAATAACAAAGGAACAGGAGCAGTGGTAGTCTGTAGAAAGGAAAAGGCTGAGAACTTAGCTTGCTTGGTTGCTGGCCTAATGTACTACTTTAAAGGATGCTATCCCAGAATATCGCTGAGCTGTTTTATCGCAGTGTCTTGGGAAAACCAACTAGCGCTCCAGAAAGCCCTTAATAGTTTAGAGATAGTGAAGGAAAAGTCATGAAAACTTTAGACCCTTTAGAGGTATCCCAAGGACAGGTACTGTGTTTAGGGTCAGTTCCAGACAGGATGGGAGTTTTGAACACTGTTACAAGTCTCCAGCAACACATCTGTCCTAGAGATCAAGTAGAAAGTGCCTTAGGGATACTGTCAGAATGGCCACAACTTGCCTGTCAGTTGGTCTAGTTTCCCTTGCCCGACTCAGTCTGCTTTCCCAGACACCTTTCTTCCAGTGCACACATATCCTTAATATTTGAAAATGTATCTTAATATTTAGGATTAGAGAAATTTGCCATCCTTTCAGACAGTGTTGCCAGATTCTCCTAGATCCAGATATTTCTCTAACATTTCTTTAGCAGCCCTGTTTGTTAAAACACCAGTCAGTCGCTTGGATATTATCACACAGTTCTTTAGATGAGCGCTATGAGGACGTTATGCTGTTTCTCAATGACCAGACTCCATGTGTGGTGCCTTCCCTTGGGTTCCTCAGTTGGCTCCTTGACCCTTTGCCATGGGAATGTTAATGTGGGGAGAATTGTACTTCACTTTCTAGGAAATGGGGTTTCTCCGTTAACTCGAGGGTCATGTCCCACGTTGCTTGGTTAATAAGAGTAAGCATTTTTGTTAATCTCCAAGACTAAAGGTCACAGTGAGAATGACCACATTTCACCTAACGTTTCTCGTATGATTATGCACTAGGATCCCTCAGGGGTAAGTAGAGAGTGGTGTGCAGCTTTTTCTGTGCCTTATTTTTTCTTGGTTAGACCTAGGTTTTGAAGTTGGTTCTGTGGGTTCAGCCTGTCGAAGATGCTTCAGCTGTTGTAGAAACAAGAACTGTGGTTCCCTCTGATCCAATCCCAGAGCGTGCGATTCCTTGAAAGACAGTCACAGCTCTGAGCAATGGGGCTCCTGAGACCTGCGTTGTCACTCCATCTTGTCACTTGCATGTACATCACAGAGCACGTTTAGACAAACCAGGATGGCCATGGTGATGCTCGGAAACAGTCTTTTGGGACCAATACCATGAGTGCTCCTTCCTCGACTGAAATGTTAAGTGATACACAGCCGTGTTTCCAAACATCCTTGGACACTTTTGTTTTCTGTTTGCTTTTCATGACAGCTTCTCTGGCTGTCCTGGAACTCATTCTGTAGACCAGACCTCAAACAACAGAGATTTGCCTGCCTCTGCCAACTTCTGGAAATAAAAGAATCCCTGGCTATTTTTGTCTTGAAAAGAAATTTTTCTAACAATGATTTAGAGCCCAGAACCTCAAGGCTCCAAAGAGCTTCTTCCTCATTTGTCTTCCGTTGTCTGAGGAGGCTGGTAGTTAAATGTGCCACAGTGAATACAGACACTGTCACCTCAGGAAATGCAAATCTGCAGTCTCAGCTCTCTAGCTGCCCTAGTTAGCCAGTTTCCACTGATGCTGATCTCAACTCACAGTGACATGAGTGACAGGCACCTGTCAGTCCTGTCATACAAGGAGCAAGTCTGCTCATGCATTTGGAACGTTCCTTCACTTCATAGATTGCTCTTTTATGGTTAAATCCACATTGTCACAGGACTGCAAATGCTGACACAAGTTGGTATTTCAGTTCCTCCCAGCTCCTGCCTTCTCACCTCTGACTGGCTTGTTAGGAGCCAGGGCAGGATTCCTCTCAGGCCAAATAGAGCTTTTCATATTTCTCATCGACGAGTGTAGCAGGCACGCACACAGGTCACATTGAGTTCTCTCTTTGTGCTGGTTCCACCTTGTTCCTAGAATCCTTTGCAGAGCCTAAGATAGAGCCCTTACTGGACCAGCTCTTTGTTACCCGGCAGTCCAGACTTTGGTTGGTACTAAGACATAGTCTACAGTTACATTGGCTTCTCATTCTGAACTGGTGATTGGCTGCAGACGGATGATGCTTCCAAGCTGATGAAGGAATACACTGGGAAGACTGTTGGACGCTTCCTGGGAACCAGTTCTGAGAAGGAAACTGCTGAGTTGCCAAAAAGACCTTTTGGTCAATCCCAAAGGGAGTGTCTTGGTAATCATCAAATCTGGTATCCTTAAACATGTCTGTGCTGTCCGGAGCTCACTGCCTTTTATTGGTAGTAAGCCTTCATTACTGAAGAGCCATCCTGGAAACTCACTGGACATCTGATAGGGTCATCATTTTGTCCTTAAAAGCAAAGGTTATATTTTATGTTTTCCTATAGACACCAACACCCAATGTCAATTTAGCATAGTAGGAGCTTGTGTGATCCTGAGAGCTCTGTAGTGGTTGGTCATACCAAGGCATATCTGGGCTTGTGAAGGACAGCGGGATCATTTTCTAAATCGAATTTGAATGGGCCACCTTTGTCCTTTTTGCTATGATTTGTCTGTAGCAAGCTACCTTTCTTCTCTACTCAAATTCCACTCACTGTTCTAGTTCAGGTTCAAGGCCATACTCTTGAGGTACCTCAACTCTCCCAAGGCATAAAGGTGAATCACTCTGAGTCACTGGCATACTTACTGACTGCATACTTACTTACTTACTTACATTCGACAGCATATGCTACTGTGGCTTGCTTGTCTTTTCTCTAGGTTTTGTTGTCCCGTGGAAGCTCACCTGGCATATAGCCGACCTTAGTGCTATATTCTTAAGGATGGTTACTGAGGTGTGGCAGTGATCTTTGCACAAACATATACACACAGTATACATAGTGCATGCCTATGAATATACACACTATGTGTGTGTGCGTGCATACAACAAATTATAACACATAAGATGTGTGTGTTCTTTTATTCAGCCAGAAAACATCGTTTCCTCTTTTTCTCCTGCACTGTTGTCTGGGCCCCATTCTACCAGCAGCTCCTTCAGATGTCGCTTTATTTGAAGCACTCATCCCATTTCTATCTTCCTAGACCCCAGAGGAATGCCAGCCCTCAAGTATGGGGCTGGATGGTGAGGGTTGAATGTGGGCAGCTCAGCGCCAAGTAACTGTCAGGTGTCTCCCCAGTTCCCCCTTCCCTTTTCTTCTTCCCTGGGCCAGTTAACACCCACATATACTTCAGCCCTGGGACACTCAAAAGCCATGTTTTGGATGCTACCACAGGAAACACTATCTGCTCTGGTCCAAGAGGGCAAGACAGTCATACACATGAGACCACAGATGGACTGGGTTCCGAGCAGGCCGTGAAAGGATGGACTGAGGTGTCCCTCGTAATAAGATGCACCTGAAAGCATTGACCAGAGGTTGCCTAGTCCTCCAAACATCACATCTTAGCATCAGGGTTCTGGGGGACAATAGAGGCTTGGGTTATTTCAGAGATGGGCTTAACTACCAAGAAAGTGAACCGACTCATCAAACGAGTGCTGGCCAGTGCCCCTGGTTAAGAGATGATGTCCCCATCCCAGCTGCACCCCCCTGGGATGGCACTTCTGATTCTGAACCTACCGATGGGAAGGGAACTCCTAGTTTTTCTTCCAGAAGGCAGATTAACTCTGAACCATTTCACATCATCCTCTCCTGACCAACAGCCCACATCCACTCAGAGAATGGAGTGACTGCTGAATTCAGTGGTAACCAAATGTTTATTGTTATCTGATTAAGTCATAGATGAACTGCACCCACAGGTTCCCTGCACAAGAGTGGCAGATTACAAAAGCATCCTGTAAAAATTCACCACTTATACAGAACTCCAATGGAAAACATTGTATATTATTATTTGTGGATTGTATGCATATACTCTTTCTAAAAATTAAAATTTTATGAAAATATGTTTAAAATTATAATAAAGGTATTGCATACATGTTAATCCCAGAGATTCGAGTTTTAAACATTGAAACACCAGTGCTGTTAAACCATTTTATTTAAGATATTATGCAGGCCAGGATGGCCTAGAATGCATGATTCCCCTGCATCAGCCTTCCAAATGCAGGGATTACAGGCTTGTGCCACCACACTGGCCTGTGGACCCTTCTGATTTCTGCTCACACTGGATCTGGCTTTGGCCAGCCCACTGCTTTGGGGTATCGCACCTCCATTTTTCAGTTACCCACAGTGTTCTGCCTAGCCCTCCCTCCAGACGCTTTTTTGACCCTTCCATCTGGACTCCTGTTACTTTGGGGTGTGGCTCAGCATAGCAGTTCTCTTCTGCAGCTCCTCAAAGAGGAAAAGGTGCTTTGTTCTGCTGAATTATTTGCCAGCTGTGGATTTCAGCATCAGGCCCTGGCTTTCCGAGGTTAGCTCTTGACGTGTGCAAGATGTTAAGAGGAGATAGTTGACCCTGCCTGGTAAAACCTGCGGACGTTCAACCTTTTCTCCTACGAGTTCCTCATAGTACACTGAACGTTACAGGAAGTTCACAGAAGATGCTTCACATCAAAAGAAACAGTCAGGAGGGGTTTGTGACCCCCTCTCAAATCACACCCAGAGGCAGTACCTGCAAGGGGGGGGGGCTAGTGTAGCCGGGCATGAAAGGAACCCAAGGACAAGGACGGGGGATGAATGCTGAGCTGGACAGTACTTCCATTGTACAAACCTGCTGAGTGGGGCTACCGGCTCAACGCCCTTCATCTTCCCAATCTCCAGAGCACTTTGTCCTCAAGCCTGGTGAAAGGCCTTGAGGGCGAAAGCCTCCCCTGCCTGTGTTATAGCACAGAGAGAAGAAGGTGGAGTCGGCATCTACCAAGATCTTTTTCCCCACAAGGACTAAAGCGGATCCACTATCTCTAGGGGCTTTTTAAGGAACTTGAAAAACACTTCTTACTAGGTACTAAGGGTTTTGGGGATTTAAAGTGGTTTCCTCTTTCAAATTACACAGTAAGAAAAGGAAGGGCACTTCCTGCTTTTTTGAAATAAGATCTGTTACATCCTGGGTTGCCACTGAACTAGCTACAGGACTAAGAATGACCTTGAACTTCTGATCCTCCCATATGGGATCATATGCCTACTCCAACACACCTGGCTTATTTGGTGCTGGAGATGGAGCCCAGGACGTCATGTGTGCTAGGCAAACATCTCTGCTATAACCCTTAGCCCCAGGAAGGACATTTTCAATGTCACGCTCTTCGGATGCCGAAACCTTTGAACACTTCTCTTATGTAATTAATGTAAAATTTTTATTCTATTTCTCAACTTGAAAATTAAGCCATTTGCTTGGCCAGCTTCTTCCTTCACCTTCCCCCTCTATGTCAAAAGAAAGCACGTATAGCTATTTTTTTTGCCCCTCTCTTTTATGTGTGTGTGTGTGTGTGTGTGTGTGTGTGTGTGTGTGTGTGTGTGTGTGTGCGTGTACATGCATATGCATGGGCACATAAGGAGTGTTTGAGCCCAGAATACATTTGTGTAAAGATTTTCTTCCCCGTGGCTGGGCTCTGTATCTTGGCTCGCCACAGAGTTGCTCATACACAGCTGGTGTGGATCAGTTCCACTCGCTTTTATAACTCTCTTTCCCAGAATCCAGAATCCAAAGACATCTCCATTCCCCTGGAGGCCCGATAATGGCTGTTGTCCACAGTCACGAAAATCTCCAGGGAGAGCCATGGCAATTTGACAAGGGCTATTAAAGGGACATTAGGCTTGAAGTACCAGCACAGAGAATCACATACCTTTGAACCCTAGGACAGCTGCCAACACTGACCAATTGGGAGTCTGGCTCTCTAGCCCTGCGGCCCTGTGTGGGTGCTGCTGGCATCCAGCCACTGGAGTAAGTCCCATAGAAGGAGACAGGCTCTTGGAAGAACTGTTTGCCTCTGCTCTCTCACTCACAAGAGCACAGGCAGTGCAAACAGCACTCACCAACAACAGTAGCAGTTAACCTGCTTACTGGGACTGTGCTAGGACTTGGACTATTTCATTGAGTAAAATGCCCACCCACATCCTCGTGCCCAGAGACAAAAAAGTACAGAGAGCAATGTCTGGAAAGGCACGTGGTCCTGCCCCCTCCTCCCTCCCCCCTCCCTCCCTCCCCTCCCCCCTCCCTCTGCAGACCTGGGCAGAAACTCACTGCAGCCCTGCCCAGGTACCTCATACATTTTCCCACGCTCTGAGGAATCAACTAATTAGCAGAGGTTAGGACCCTCTACAGAGCCAGTTGTGGTCTCTTTAGGTTTCCTTGTCTTTGTCCAACTTGGAAGTGTACCTGGATACAGAAGTCACTTAAAAATAATGCAGTGTTAGCGGTCTCCATGGGAGGCCCCAGAGCAGGGTTCTGGGCACCTAGACATTTCAGGAGCATACACAGGTTGGCGTGTTGCATCTCAGATCAGGACAGGGTCCATATGTGTTCCCAGGGACCTTGCACATAACAACTTGGATTTTGAACCTCTTGGTGATACTGGGTCTTAACTAGGATCTGTGTGTTCTTTTGGGGGGTTGGGAGTGGGGGCTGCAGCAGATTGAGCTGCCCAGGATGGAAAATAACAAGGAGAAAGGATCAGTTTCTCAAAGTGATCCTGGCTTCTCCGAAACAAGGAAAGAGTGAGTTATATGATGCTGACTGGTGAGGCAGGCTGCTGGTGCTGCACCTCCTGGGACTGATACCACCTCTGTCCACCATTGTGTCCCACCTCCCCCAGGAAGCAGTGGTAGAGAGACAGGTAAAGGTCAAGAGTCAGGATGTTGGACAACCCTCCCTGCCCCCAGTCTCTTGACGTATGGACCGGGGAGTGAGAAAGCCCAGATTGCAGTTGTCAGCAAGCTCCTGATAAAATGGCTGGTATAAAGATCTGAGAGGTCACCAGGGATAAGGAGATGTGAGAGGCTTGGAAGAGTGGTCTCTGTTGTTCACACGAGAGACCCAGTACCCTGGGTGAATTCACATGAAAGGGGAAAGAATAACCAGCCGGGGTGATGCCCACCTTCAGGGCTATTGACTGATGTCCATCTCTGTAGGAAGAAGTTATCTCAGGGATAAACAGCCAGAGTCCTGGGAAGGCTGTTTGTCCTGGGGGTATTACTAGCTTCATCTCCAGTCTGTGTAGGAAGTCCAGGACATCTGGGAGAAGCTTTGCCCCCCCCCCACCAACCCTACCCCATGTCACTGCAGGGACAATGTGGATCGGGCTCTCGTCATGTGTGACCTGCATAAGGCAATGTCTGTGTGATATGAGCAAGTTCTGTGGGGAGTCTCAGGAACACCATCACCGTGCTCCCTATATCCCACCCAGAGAGGACTTCCTTGTTCACCAATCACACCAGATACTCACAGTTGGCCTATGAGGCGGTGTCTGCCTGCCAATCTTGCTGTAAGGGCGCGGCCTTCTTTGCCAAAGCAGAAGATGCCATTAACCACTGCCTTATACTGGGGCTCATGCTGAGTTTGTGGACACGGTTTCAGGGCCATCGGCATCCTTCGCCCTCACTACAAGGTCCGGAAATGGATGCTACTAGCAAATGTATTGATCAGAAAAATCAGGCTCAAGGCGAATTTTCCTGAGGCCGTTTGAGGAATGTAATGTGACTGCTCCTTAGCTACTCACCTCCAGGGCTGTGGAGGAGCTCCATTGGAACCCCAGAGGAGGTGGGGCCAAACCTAGAGGAAGAGGCCACAGCTTCCGGTGGGGAAGGGATTGTTGCTGGCCTTAGAATTGTACCTCCAGCTCCAGCTTCCTGTGCGAAGCGAGGTGCTCATGCACTTCCCAGTCTCCTCCAGGTTCTTCTCCCTCGAAAAGCCTGGCTTAGCAGGAAATCAGAGAAACAGCCTCACGCCATGTTTATTTTCAGACAGAGGGGTTTGGGTGTGAAGAGTTTGGATTTAAAATAGGGGCACCCCAGAATAGAGCCTGTTTTTGGAAATTTTAAAATAAATATTTATCAGTTTAAACACTGGATTTTAAAGGCCAAATTACATTGGATAATGAAGAGTTATTTTATGAAGATAGTGAAAAGCTCGAATGCTTTTAAAATAAGACTTGGTTCAAATGGGCTGGAAAGACGACTTAGCAAGCAATGGCCCTCGCTAGCAAGCCTGATGAACTGGCTTTGATCTCCCAGATCCATAGGCTGGAAGGAGAGGACCAACTCTCACTCATTTCCTGACCTCCATACGCAGACCATGGTGTGAGCATGCCCCTGACACGTGCCTAAATAAAAGTAAAAAAAAATAATAATAATAAACTAACCTAAACTGTAACTTTATAAGATCCAGGAATAGCGTTAATTTGGTCGTTTAGGGTCCTAGGAATCAAACTCAGATCCTCTGCAGGAGCAATGCAAGCTTTTAACCACCAAGCCATCTCTCCAACTCAGAGGACTTTGTAGAGCCAGTTCCCCTCCTTTTTATTTTTTTATTTTTTTTAAGATTTATGTTATGTGTGTCAGTACACTGTAGCTGTCTTTAGATACACCAGAAGAGGGTTTCTGATTCTACTACAGTTGTGAACCAACATGTGGTTGCTGGGAATTGAACTCAGGACCCTAGTTAAGAGTAGTCAGTGCCCTTAACCACTGAGCCATCTCTCCAGTGCCCCGTTCCCCTACTTTATATGGAGGCTCTGAGCACTGAACCTATGTGACGAGATTTGTACCAGGGCTCTTTACTTGTGAACCATTTTCAGGCCCAACATTTTTTTTTTAAAGATGACCATTCTAGACTTGACCAAGGTAAGGACCATGAGAAAACTGTTTCAGATGTAGTGGCAGTCCAAACAGTCCAAAACCATCCTAATCATGTTTATATTCATATATATATACATATTTAAATTATTCATGCCCACAATAATAATTGTACCACACAAAAAAGTCACAAAAGTAGAAATCTTGCCTTTGGGGGACAGACTCAGTTTCCCCCTTGCTGTTCTAGACTCTAAATGGCACGTAAAATCAATCCTATGGAAATAGCTTTTTTTTTCTTTTTTTTACAAAGATGAAGTAGAAAAATCTATATTTGAGATGCAACACAAACTCATGGGAAGCCCAGCATTTGAGAGGCAGAGACATAAGGACCTCTGTGAATTTGAGGCCAGTCTGGTCTACACAGTGAGTTCCTGGACAGCCAGGCTACACAGAGAGACCCTGTCTCAACAAACCAAAACCAAACATCAATAAGACAAAACAAAAAACCCAAAAACATTCTATTCCCCAAGAGTTTAGTGTCGCGTGCACAAATCCAATTTAGGATATCATTTGTTCCCACTGAGGCAAGTGCAAACCAGAGCTGATCTTTAGGTACATTTCCCCATTTTCCAAATGCTTGAAAATTGAAATAATTATCAAACATAAAACCAGTCAGGATAAGAAGTGTTTGGTTCTTCTCCAAACATTCTTTCCTTGAATCTCTACATTTTATTTCCTCCTGAAGATCTAAAGCTTCTCTGTGCTGCAGAGGGATTGGGTTTATGTGCCACTGTCCGAAGCTCCCTCCCCTGCTTTTATCCTGAGGCCAGCTTCTCCCTCTGTGTCTCAGGCTTGTCCTGCACACTTACTGGAACATAAAGGGCTCAAGTCACCAGGTCATCAACCCTGTATGTCTCTTCCCAACTGGGCCAATGATGTTCTTCCCAAGCCAGAAGTGATCTGCTTCACTATGAGTCAATTATATACATGGGGTGTTTCGACATTTCCACCCTGTTGGGCCGGAGGGGAAAAGTGCACCTTCAGTCTCTTCGTGATCATGTGATCATAAAACTATTAAAATAAAGACAACACAATGCTATAAAATAAAGGCATGAGAAGCTATAGGGGGAATAAAAGCATCATTGTGGGGCTGGAGAGATGGCCTAGTGATTAAAAGCACTAGCTGTTCTTCCAGAGGACCTGAGCTCAGTTCTCAGTCCACACGGGACAGCCCACGCTGCCTACTTCAGCTCCAGGCCATCTGACTCCCTCTCCTGGCCTCTATACTCCCTTGCACACACCCATACATATAAACACGCACGTATACACAATTTTTTAAAAATTTAAATTTTAAAAAATTTAATGCAGAATTGCATTTTGAAGGGTTGGCAGAAGAAAGGTTGAATGCTAGCAAAATAAACCAAGTGCTCTAAAAGAAATAAGAATAAACCATACCAAAATTTCCCTGTTTCTGTATCGGTTTCTTTTTCCGCTGCCGTGATAAAATGTTCCCACCAAAGCAGCTTTAAAGAGGCCTGGCTTATCTGACTCACAGCTCCAGGTTGCAGTCCGCCGCTGAGGGACAGTCAGTACACAGAAAGGCAGTGGGAACTTGAGAAGCATGTTACACCACATCCACACTGAGGAGCAGACAGTCGTGGATGCAGCCGCATGGATGCGCAGCTCCCTGCATTCTTTTCATCCCCCAACCCAGCCCGTGGAACGGTGCTGCCAGTTAGGATGGCTCTATTTACCTCAACAGACCCAACTAAGAAATCCTCACAGGCACGTGCAGAGGTCCACCTCAGCTCGGTCTAGACCTTGTCCAGTTGATAGCGTGCGCCATCACAGTTTCTGGCTTCTGCCATTAGAGATTCTGTGACCGCATGGTGCTGTCTAGTGTGCTTTGACATCTGGTGACCTTCCTGATCCTGGGGAGACAACCCCCACATCTTTAGCTGAGAACCTAGAGCAGTGGGTCTCAGCCTTCCTGATGCTGAAACCCTTTACGGTTCCTGTGTTATGGCAAACCCACCACCACCACCACCACCACCACCACCACCCCCACCACCACCACCACCACCACCACCACCAATTATTTTTGTTGCTACTTCATAACTGTAATTTGCCATGGTTATAAATCATAATGCAAATATCTGATATGTAAATATCTCGACCCCCGGGTTAGAACTGCTGACCTAGAGAGGCTGCACAACTTGCCTGAGAGTTTGCTTTCATTTGCAGGAATCAATTCTGTGGTCAGAGCCCCAGTCACCTCCTCTGTCTGACTCTCACACATCAGTTAAGCCAATATTCTCCCTGCCTTATGTTATGCCATTATTACATATTGGATATCTAGGAGCTACCTTGCTAGTTGAGAGCCCGTTAAAACTATTCCAACTAGTTATTCCGAGGGCTGTGGCCCTCACTTCACTCATGGAAATCACAATAAAGGCTCTGGCCCACGCCTTCTCTTATTCTATCTGCTTCCTGTGTCCTGACAGGGCCCTGCCTGGCCCCCTTTTCCTTGGCGACTGTAAATAATATATTCTCGTTAAAGTACACAGTTGTGGGCCTAGAGAGACGGCTCTGCAGTTAACAGCATACACCGAGTTTTGCAGAGGACCCAGTTTGGTTTTGAGCACCCACACTGGATGGCACACATTCCCGTCTGACCCCAGATGCAGAGGATCCATTCTGACTAATCCTGGCCTCCTCAGGTGCCATCGCATGCACGCAAACACCTAAGTAGAAAGAAAAGAAATCTTTTTATTCTCCCGCAAAAGGCCAGAGTTGTCATTGTCACCTTAGCTAATGAAAACCAAATCCTGGGTAGATTTAAAACAGTTATTTTGCTCATCACGGTGAGGCCAGTATCATTCCAAGTTCACGGACAGCCTGGTTTCTGTAATGAGTTCTAAGCCAGTTAGGGCTTCCTAGAAAGACCTCCCCCGCAAAACAAAATCCCCCAACCCAACAACAAATAATGAGCAATGTGTTGCTTGGCTCGGGCTGGTGTCTTAGGATAGGTAGAAGGAAGAAAGGGAGGGAGGGGGGGCGGGCTGTCTGTGCTGGCTCATGTGGGGAGTCTGTCAGAGGGAGGGAGGGAGGGAGGGAGGGACGGAGGGAGGACAAAACGGGGAGATGGCTCAGTGGGTAAACTGCTTGCTTCACAAGCATGAAGACATGAGTTCAAATCCATAGCATCCACATAAAAACACAAATGTGGCTGTGCACACGCCTGTTCATCCTAATGCTTCAGGGCTTGCAGGACACCAGCCTGGATCCAGGTTCATTGAGAGAATGAATGTTACCTGTTTCAAGTAACAGAGCAGGACACCCAATGTCCTCCTCTGGATTAAAAAAAAAAAAAGGCCAAAATGAAAGCACTTGGGGGAGGGGAAGCGGGGGGGGTGCTCATTTTTTAAAACATATTTATTTATTATATATAAGTACACTGTAGCTGTCCTCAGACACACCAGAAGAGGGCATCAGATCCTATTACAGAGGGTTGTGAGCCACCATGTGGTTGCTGGGAATTGAACTCAGGACCCCTGGAAGAGCAGCCAGTGCTCTTAACCATTGAGCCATCTCTCCAACCCTCAATTTTTTTAAATTACAAAACATCAATAGAGAACATTTTAAAAATGCAAATGAAAAATTTATAAACCGTGCATTCTGGAAAAGGCTAAGCATAAAATTAGCATATGAGCCAATGATCGCCACCCTTCTTGTTACATCATGGAAAGAAATGAAAGCAGGAATTTCAACACAGACGATGTTAGTATACAAGTAGCCAAGAGGAACAAACAGCTTAAGTGGCCATTGTGGGGTGAATGGGTAAAGTGTGGCGTGTATCTACATGTAAGGAAACATAACTCAGTCATGAAGAGGATGGGATTCTGAAACTTACTGCAGGGCAAAGGAGCCCTGAAAGCAAGCTAAGTGCAAGACGCCAGGACCCAAAGGGAAAGACTGTGTGAGTTCAGGCCCACCAAGTGTCAGAGTAGATACATCTACAGAGAAAGAATACAACATAGCAAAATATCTGGAGGCTGAGGGTAAGGGGGTGGGGGCTAGTGCTTCAAGGGCACGTGGGAATGTGGGTAGATGAAAAGGCTCTGAAACGTAAAAACATTCCCCCAAATCACAGTAGTGCACCTTAAACATACTGTGAATCCACTTGCTGCCTCTGAGTCACGGACTTAAAATGTCCACAAATGGTAAATTCTGTGTGTATTTTATCAGAATAAAAACAAAACTATCATGGGGGAAGGGACCATAGAGGGGGCTGGGAGGAAGGGGGGGGCTGTGTCAGGATGTAAAATGAATAAAAAATAGTGGGGAAAAAAAGCCCTAACCCCTTATGCAAAGTGTGCGTGTTTATGTGTATCTGTGTGTGCGCCTTTCTTTCACTTGAGGCATTGCATTTTATAAAGTTTGATGTGAAATATATATAAATTTATTTACTTTCCTCTCTCTATCACTCTCTCTTGGGAATTGAACCCAGGGCTTCATGCATGCTGTGATGGTTTCAATAGGAACAGCCCCCCCCCCCCCGAAGGCTCATCTATTTGAACACTTAGTCATCAGGGAGTGGCACTACTTAGAAGGATTAGGAGGTGTGGTCTTGTTGAAGTAGGTGTGGCCTTATAGGAGGAAGTGTGTCACTGGGGGTGGGCTTTGAAGCTTCAGAAGCCCTAGCTAGACCCAGTCTCTTTCTCTTTCTGCTGCCTTTGGATCTGAATGTAGATCTCTCGGATACCACACCTACCTATATGCTGCCAGGCTGCCTGCCATCAGGATAATGGACTAAACCTTCACAATTGTAAGCCATCTCCCAATTAAATGCTTTGTGTTACAGGAGTTGCAGTGGTCCATGGTATCTCTTCGCAGCCATAGGACACTGACTGAGACACGTGTTAAGCAAGTACTCTACCTACTGAGCTGCATCTGTCGCCTAATGTCCCCTCTTCTCAAGCCGACTCCCATAATATCTAATGGGATATCGGGATGACCTCATCTTAGTGTAACTTGCTACAGTGGCAACAACTCTGCTGTTGTAAGTAAAGCGCCACATCCCGAGGTGCTGAACAGGCTTTTCTTGCACCTTGGCATCTACTGGTAAGTATCACCCACCCATGTGTCTGCCAAGTCTTACGTCATGCTGTTTTTATAGCTTCTGCTTCAGCGTGTATCTAATCCGATAAGGCAAACTTCCTTCTTGCTCGCCTTGAACTTTTTTTTCTTAGTCATTAATACGTTTGTTCTTGAGGCAAGGTCTCACTACTTAGCAATGGCTGACCTGGACTTCCATTTAGACCAGGGTGGCCTCTGACTCATAGAGATCCACCCGCCTCTGCCTCCGGAATGCTGGGATTGAAGGATGCGTCCCCATCATGCCGGACTTCCCTATCCAACTCTCCTTTCCTTTAACCGGAGCGGGTTAGCTCTTCTCTCCAGGGTATTCCTTCTCCCTCCCCACGTTTGAGCACGGCACGCTCTCCCATCTAATCATGTCGTGAGATTTCAAAGTTAATAAACTGGAAGATGTGGGTTTGCTGTATTCCGCTTTGTTGGGATGGTTTCCTGTACCCCGCCCTGTTGGGCCGGTGAATCCCAGGGGCTTTTGTTATTGTTGTTATCGCTGTCCCCCTGCCTGCTTACTCCCATTGTATTTTCTAATTGGTGGTTGCTAGTTGATGAGGAAGCTATTGAATTTTGCATCCAGCTACTTTATTAAATTCTCCCGTTAGTTCTAATGGCTTTTCAATTTATTCTTGTGGGCTCTCTGGAGCCTTTTCCACAAACCAATTCAAATGAATAATTAACTCTCCAGATGAATGAATGACCTTACCTAAATCCGGTCTCTTGTAAATGGAATGAACTTGGCTGATGGAGAATGCCGTGTAAACGGCGGTGCAAAACGGGGAACCTGGAGCATTCCCGTAGCCTTCAGTATGGCCGCACCCTTCAATTCATCATTTTCACATCTTCAATCCACCCTGAAATAAGCAACCAGAGCCGTAGTTACAGAATTTAAGTCTTAAGACGGGCATTGCAATGCCTTGTATTTATAATGATGACAATTGCAGACGACGTCCTGATTATTCGCATTAGCATGACAGGAAAGTGTTTGCCTGGATTGAACTTCAGCTGCCTCTCTCATTTCACTCACTCCATCAACCCCACGCTTCTCCACTGAGCCTTAACCTTTGCATATTCTGTTGCCTGATGGAGGCCCCATCCTGTTGTGAATGCTGTCTAACCCACTGTGTGCCCATTCATGGCTGAGGTCAGGCACTTGGGAAACGCTTAGGGACAGAAAGCCACACGAGGGAAGTAACTGTGAAAGATGCTTGGGAACACATTCTGAAGGAGGAGAAGTTTGAACTGCAACGCACCTATCAACGGTGACTGACCTACCGGACTCTAGAACTGGCACGGCCCTTTAGAGTTATTATAAAAGTTGACGTAAGGGAGCTAAGCTCTTCTCTCTCAGGAAATGTCCTCCCTTAAGAAGGAAACCATTATTGAGCAAAGATACAGCTGTGAGCACCCATACTTCCTCAGAAGCAAATGCCTCCACCCTGAAACAAATAGTGGTTGAGTCACCACAGCATTCATTGCTCCTATACCTTGGATTAAATATGGACTAAGATTCTTTTACCCCTTATTTTTAGTCAAAGATGGAGCCTGTCTCTTTTTCTTCTTCTTCTCTCTCTCTCTTCCTTCTTTTCTTTCTTCCTTTTCTTTCTTTCTGTCTTTCATTTACTTTCTCTTGGCAGAATGTATCTTTAGCCGTTGCAGAGCTCACTATGTGGACCAGACTGCCCTTGAACTCACAGAGATCGACCTGCCTCTGCCTCCCGGGTGCTAGGATTAAAGGCATGTGCCACCATGCCTGGCTTTCCTTTTGTTAAATCCGAGATAATTCTATGACTTCTTTCAGCCATCAGAATGTGGCGGAAGGGACGTGGTATAAGTCCTGAGGATGGATCTTGGCAGGTAGACAATATTATCTGTCTTTGACTGTTTGGTGCACATTCTTGGAGGCCAGTCTAACAAATTGGTTTGACTATCTTAAGACCGTGGGAGCCCGAGATAGCCATACGGAGCAGACCATATGGGAAAGGAACAAGGTGGTAAGTATGGGGAGGGAGCCTTTTGGCCTGGCCAATGGCTGGATGCAGTTGAGCGAATGAGACCTTGGCAAGGTTCTTTAGACCAGAACCCTGCCCGTTTCTCAATCTATAGAATCACGAAATATCAAAAGTCACATTTTAGGGAAGGTCTCTCCACAGCTCTTAAATAGGAAAGCACTACACAGCTAAGATCTGTCCGCGGCTCTTGGCGTTTTGACACAGAGTCTCACTATGTAGTCTAAACTGTCTTTGAACTTGTGATCCTCCTGTCTCGGTTTCCTGAGTGCTGGGATGTGCCACCATCCCTACCTAGAAAGTCTTTTATTAGTGCATTCCAACATTAGGGTTAGGACAATACACACTGGCTGCCAACCCCAGGCATAGCATTCTACTGGAAGGAAACCATAAACTCTTTGTAAGGCCCCCTCTCAAAAAAGTAAAGTAATGCCTTTTTTCTTCCTGTCCAAGTGCCCACCAGGCTCCAGACTTTGTAGCTCGAGTTCAGACAATAGGTCCAAGATGAGAATTCAGGGGCCTAAGACTGTCATTCTATTCACAAACATTCTTGATTCTCCGTAGCCTGGCATACTAGAGTGCTAACACTAATATTGATGTCTGAGGTGTGGTTTCACTGCTATACTGTTAGTGGCTGGGCGATTCAGGGGCCATATATTTAGAGCACATAGTATCCCACCCTTGGAGTATTAGTTTCAGTGTTATGTAGTGCTTACAATATTTATTATCAGAAGTACTTAATTTCAGTCTTCTTTATTGCCTATAATACTTAGCATCAGGCTATTTAATTTAGGTGTTAAACAGCACCGCTAACATTTGCTAGCTCGGTATTTAGTAGCCATAATATTTAGCTTCAAGGCATTTAGTGGCGATAGCACTTAGTGGCTGTCCTATTTGGAATCCATCTTCCTTGGTGGTCACATTATTCAGAGGCTGGAGGACTCGGTGGCCTCCTGCACGTTGGTGATTGAGCATGTGTTCTGAGTCTCCTTTGCCGCCTCTGAACAGAGCACGGTCCCAGCAGTTCCTCAGTCTGCCCTGTCAGTTCGCTGCTCCCTCAGCCAATGCCCTCTGCTCATAAGCAATTTTTCAGTCCCCTGGCACAGCTTCATTTAAAAACGCACTTTTCTGCAGTGCATGAGAGATTTTTTCCTTCCGTTTTTCAAAGTTCAGCTGTTTCTGAATCATCTCCTCTCGCCTCTCTCCCTCCTCCCCCTGCCCTTCCTTTGCTCCCAAAATGGAGTACTTTTCACAATGGGAACTATGGAATTTTCCATGCCCCACCTCTACCTACAGAACAAGGAAGTTGTTTGGCACAAGCTTCTGAGCGGGCAGGACTGGTGTTTGTCTAGAAGGATCAGTGGGCACAAATACGGAGTGAGTGAGAGGCAGAGCGTGGCTTCAGCCAGTGTATGTGGTAGACCACTGGAAGGTGCTGTGCTTAGGCCCACTTCTGCCCTGCAGTGTCACCCTAGGGCCTCTCTGAGCTCCCAACGTGCTGAGCTTTGCACTGGACGTAACAGAAGTCATCTAGTGGGAGCATGCTTGAGTGGTCCCGGTGCTCCCGAGATAACTAGCGATGGCTATAGGCATGGTTGGTGCGGTGGCCTACCTGCCAGGGTTGGGAGGTGGTGTTGGGGTACTAAGAAGAAAAGAAAAGCTGTCTCCACTCATCTTCCACCAAGAGGATACTCCCTGTCCATCTTGAGTTTAGACTCCACCACATTCCCAATGGATTAGTTGACTCCGTCCGTCCTTCTCTTTTCAGCTCCATTTAACTCTATAAACATTTGCCAAGCTTTTCAGTCTGTAAACATTTACGGAGCACTGTGCGACAGTACACAATCCATATTTGAGGAGGCGATGACACAGCTTCTGCGCCTCGAAGGGACTGCCAGATTCTTTCACTTCTTAGGTGCAAGTGAACTAAGTTCTTGAGCCCATGTTTGGGTTCTCCACAGGGCTCAGACTTTCCTGCGGTTCAATTCAGCCTCCTCTCTTCCAGTTCAAACCTCCTCTGTCTAGGATGCTTCCTTCTCCCCACTAGTCCATCTAGGGGCAACTGAAAAATGGGAGAGGAAAGGAACCCCTACTCTGGAGTCTAGAGAGGCTTCGGGCTTGCTGAGAATCAAGAATTTCAGCACAATTACCAAAATGTGCTGGGAATATTGCCTACATAGAGACAGTACTGCTTTTACAGAGAGATAATATCAAAGAAGAATGCTAAAATAGCCACGAACCATGCTAAAGGTCTTAGTACGATGGCTTTACCTTTTCCCAGACAGTTTCTAGAGCTCTCTACAATATTCACTTTTGTTCACAGTAGAAATGCTTTCACATCCACGCATCCCCTGTGATCCAGGGTCTTCCTTTATCAGCCCTAATCCCCTTCAGTGCACACCAGGAAGCAATGTACAGTTTATTTCACAAGAAAAAAGATAAATAGAACCCTTTGAGACGTGACTTCAGAAGCCACCCAAATCATATATATGGCTAGTAGAGACACTCATGTATGACTGTCTTTAGGGAAGCCCACGCTTGCTCAGCCTAGATCTCCTCTAATTGATTCCAACTCTGCCTTTCACTGGCTCACCCTGAAATTCTTGTCTGCAGTTAAGTCAATAATACTGGCTTCACCCGAACAGAGGTCTCTAAAAAGAACTCAGGTTGCTCCTGCTGGCAGCATGGAGCTGCGTCTCCAGCCCTGCCCCCACTGCCCCAACCCAGCCACTGAGGACTGGGAGCTATGGAGGGATGTCATCAGGGTTGGTCCCCATGAACCAAAAAGACTGTCCTGGCCACTCTTTCATTTTCGTAGGTAACCTTTGTCTTATGACTTGGGACATTCTCTGAAAAGTTTGATAATTTCAGACTCTTATGACAATTTGAGAATTACAAAGGCTGCAATTTAGTCTGGCCTCTAGGGTGATTTAGACTCTCAGTTAAGACCTTTAGCCTTTTTGATTAAAATAGAGACATTTAATATCACCAGCGCTCTCCCAAACTCCCTTTAGCTTTCTACATTAATTTTCCTTTCTTGGCTGTGCTAAGAACGAATGGTTTTTCTCTTTAGGCTTTCCCTTTTTATTCTGTTTTCTTTCTTCTTCTACTTTCCTTTATCTCTTTCCAGCGTCTCTTCTACCCCAAATCCTGCCTCAACCAGAGGAGGCTTCAGACGCCCTGGAAATAAACCAAGAGGATCCACATCTCTGCTCCTGCACATATCCAGGGCCACACTGGAGAGTCTAGAGATTGTCTTCTGACCACTACCACTCCCCTATATCCTACCAGCTGAACAGCAGTGATACTAAAGCCCCTTGGGGCCTCCAGCCTGTGGACACTTCTACTCTATCGCAGCCCTCATCCTTGCTACCTCTGTGTCTCTCTCAGCTCAGGTTCCACATTCTCAGCTCAACACCAAGCACTAACTATTACATGCTAAATGCTCTTCCTCCCCACTGACCTTCCCTTGCAGCACATGGAAGAATGCTAGCTGCAATAAGAGCAGCTAAAATAGTTCCCTGAGGCTGAGTAGGCCTTGTATAGCAGTGTTGCACACTTTTTATCCCAGCATTTGGGAAGCAGAGACAGGAAAATATTCAGTTTAAGATCATCCTTGGCTATCTATGGATCTTAAGGACAACTTGGACTCTATGAGTTTAACCCCTGTAATATCTCAGATTGTAGGATTTAAGCAGAGACACTAAGGCAGCTTGTCCCTTTGGGTAACAGATTCGCTTACTGTCAATTTTTTCATTTTATTTTAGGGGGTAAGACATTTATGAGACGAATTATTAACCCCAACAGGAGAAAGCGACACGATAAAGACTGTGTGGGGGTTGAATTCAGATCCACAAGGCAATACTGATATCTCCTTTTGGAGTTCTGGGAGGAGACCTCCCATGGTATAGAATCTAGAACAATCTATACCAAGTTACAGATGAGTAGCTCATATCCCATTCTCAGGCAAATGGAGGAGGGTCAGAGGTTTGGCACTTTAGTAAATGTATGTCCACCATACAGATGTGACATATGTAGCCCCAGTAGATTCCCTGTATAGAGCCTCTGGTACCTTGGGGGTGGTAAACTTCCTTGAGGAAGACAGGCTTGAGGAATACAGGCTCACAGGCAGCCTCTCAGTAGGGTACCTGCCATTTCCCTGTACCAGTCTGTGGGAGTTATAGAGTCAGCTATGGAAGGAGGAGAAAGAAAGAAGTTGCTTCAGGTGACGGTGGCCCAAGAAGCCCTTAGTTCAAACTCAGCTCTTCCTCAAAGACTCTCCCGTAAACATTCATAAAATGGTAAGCAGGGCAGGCTAGGTCACCATAAAGTCCTGGTGTCCACCCAACCAGATTATGGACAGTGCCCAACTAATCTCACTATTCCTGCTCCTGGCCTCAAAGAGAACTCCACTGCCCCAGACTGTGACCCTATGGCGCACTGGCTTATGTGTAACAGCGGGCTCTGAGGAAAGTATTGATTTTGTAGTGTTTGCCCATTCTGATGGTGTAAATACTACATTTCAGTCTGCTGTAGGCTACCAACATGGCAGATGTTACAACAGATGTCAACTCAAGCAGCACTGACAAAGTGAAACAGGAAGTTGTATGCTTTTAGTGCTATTTTTTTTTAAAAAAAGCGCACTGATTTGTAATTGTACCACTTAAATGTTGTGATATGATTATATTTAAATATAACTGTAAGAAATAAGACAGAAAACTGGAGAGATGGCTTAGTGGGTAAGAGCACTGGCTGTTCTTCCAGACCCAACCTGGGTCCCATTCCAGGCACTCACATGCAACTCACGACAATCTAAGAACTCCAGTTCCAGAGGCTCTTCCCCTTCCTCTGGCTTCTGAGGACACTGCACGCACAAGATGCACAGACACACATGCAGGCAAAACGTCCATAGGCATAAAATACATTTTAAATTAAAAATAAAAGAACACGGAGAGGTCTCCTGTCCTTTAGCCAATGACAGTGCCTTATAGAACCATATCACATCCAGGAACTTAACATTGAAGCGCTCACCCACTTGGTTCGGATTTATACACCATTTGCTGTCATCTGTGTATGTAGGAGTGCGTCCCTCCTCACATGTGACCATTCCTGTGACTTCCATTGTCAGGAGCCCTCCAGTAACAATCGGTTACTGCCCTCCGCCTGCCCTGCATCTTTGCTAATCTGAATATTTAATTCTGTCCATTAACTGTGCTATATAAACGAAATTCCAGGTCTTTAATTAAACTCCAAGATGATTGCAGATGCACGTGGAGTTGTAAGATATAATACAAAGAGCATGGAGCGATGGCTCCCACCTACCATCCCAGTACTGGGGCAGGAGGATTATTGTGAGTTTGAAGCCAGCCTGGATAACAGGGCGTGAGTTGCAGGCAATCCTGGACTACCGTGTGAGGCCATCTCCAAAAAGACAGACGACAGTGATAACACAAGGAGACCCCTGATGCCTTTACACAGCTTTTCTTCAGGACACTGACTTGGACATAGGACATAGGTATCATGCTGGTTTAGTGACATTAGATGAACCAAATCTTACGACCTGTGATCTTTGAGGATGGGCTTTGGGCCATCAAGTTGGTGCTTCTATGATCCTGTCCTTGTTGAGCAGTCTACTGAGGCATGGCTGAGGTGAGAACCACAGGTCACTTCACGGTTAACCCATCAGAAGATACTGATTCGTTTCTAGTTTTAGCTCCTGAACTGGGAAGGGTTTACATAAGCATTCGTTTTTGTTCTTTTGGACTAATGTCTACCAGGGTGGTTGCTGGGTCACTGACATGCTGTGCTAATGGACAATGCCATGTTTATGAGTGAACCAGCTTTTCTGCACCTCCCCTGAATTTTATTTTTTCTTTTTCAATTTGGGTGCTACACATGCGATAAAATGTCATTGTACATTCCCAAAGGTTAGTGATTGAGTATTTTCTGTGTGCCATATGCCGTATCCCATGTGTATACCAGTTCCTTTCCTAATTGGGTTGTTTATTCGCTGTTGGATTATATGGCTTCTTCATAAACTCTGGTAAACTTGTCCTTTGTCGGATGTATAATGAACATCTTCTCATTCTCACAAAGTCTTTCAGGAACGGTGTTCAATTTTACACCAGTTGCAGAAGGCTATCCATTCATCCAGCTATTTTGAACCATAGAAATAGGAGGTGACCAGGTCCCAAAACCTGATAGACTCCGGGCTCTTAACCTGTTATCTATTAAATACTTTAAACCGCCTTGTTGTAAAACACCAGATTAAATGGTCACAAGGCCAGAATGTTTACAGACAGGGGCTTTTGTGATTAGACTAAGCTAAGACCAATGACACTTTAGATGGCCATCTAAATGACAATGACAAAGTTGCTGAGGAGGACAAACTTTATCCCACCAAAAGCCCTTAGCAAGCCCCTGAAGTCAGCTCATCTATTAGGACAGAATCACAGCATTCCCTCTTAGTTAACTTAAAAATCGCTAATTTTGGAGGTCACAGCTGAGCAATGCACCATTAGCTTCCCACGAGCTTGCCAGAGATAAAACCTCAGATGTGTGGGCTCGGATGACAGTTGCCTTGGTTACTTCCCAGCAACTTGAAGCCTGCTTTCTCTAAAGACACCGACTCTGCTTAAACCTGCAGACATCTGATGAGAGACTAAGGTATTATGCAAGGACTGACAATCTCTGCCTTCATATTGAGTCTGTCCCCTTTGCTGTCCTAACCCCTGGGGTCAGGTTCACCTGAGCTCTTGCAGGCAGACATGTTGAATTTTTGAGAAATGGTTTACCCAAAACCATAACAATGAAGGGTTAACTCGGCCTGCTGTCTGCTGGAGCTGGAATGTTCTGCTCCACCCTATCTTGTGCTTAGGTCTAGAACAGTGTTTCTCAACCTGCGGATGGAGACCGTCTTGGGGGAGGTGGGGGGTCACATATCAGACATTTACATTACAATTCATAACAGTAGCAAAGAAGTAGCAACAAAAATAATTTTATGTTTGGGGCTCACCACACACGAGGAACTGTATTAAAGGGTTGCAGCATTAGGAAGGTTGAGAGCCACTGTGAGTCTAGAGCAAACCACAGCCTGGGACTCCAGTGTGAAAACAGGGACTCCCAGCAATAGGAGCAGTTCGGCAGTTATGGGGTTAAGTCACTGTCCATTAGCCCACAAACCTCAAGGTCAGAATGTTTACCCACAAGAAAGGAAAACATCTTTTGAAACCGTGCCCATGACCAGAGGACAATTACCAAACTTTAGCCTAGCCCAGAAAATCAATAAGAGCTGGCTGGCCTATTGTGAAGTACACAGCAGTCTGACCCCTCTCCATTGCTTCTGAGTTCCTTGGTCTGGAGCTTCAGTTTGCTGAAGCCCCAGGAAAGGCGGGAAAGGCGGGAAAGGCGTTTTGCTCAGTTTGTCGCGTGTGACTTGCTCTCATCTCTATCGTGCCATGACTTGAGATCTGCGGCCCCAGTGTTGCGGTGCTCACAAAGGCATTGGAGAGGTTTATATGGAGCCAGTCTAATTTGATGTTCAATAACCGTGTTTAACAACTTGTTCTTCACATTCCTGGAAACTTAACAGCCAGCTCCCTGAGCAGGTTTTCACATCTGCCTTCGCCTTGCCTGCAGCCTCAGCGTTTGATCTTGTCTCCTGCCTCTCGTCAAAGTAAAAGCCACGTGACAATACCCTTCCCTCATCTCTGGGTTTATTAGCACCCCACCACCCAACACAGCCAAATCTTCATGACCTTCATTCAGAGGAAGGTGTCCCCATCTCAGGCTGTGGATTCTGACTATACCCATTTCTTTAGAAACTTCAATACAATGGTGCCCACCTCTCCAGGCCTTGAGAATTCAAACAAATTTGCTCCCCTCCTGCTTCAGCCCTGCCCCCAACATCAGTTCTTTCCTTCGCAGACTCATTCCAAGAATCTATTTCTTCTGCTCCCAACCTCTCTCTCTCGTCAATCTGTCCCATCTCCCTGCATCATGGATACTATGACCTGTCAGAATCTCCAGAACCTGGCCTCTCCCTAACTCCTGTCCTAGGTCTCACTAACCACCAGCTCTCTCCACCAAGCTCTTAAGATATTCCTTCCTGGGGTTGGGGATTTAGCTCAGTGGTAGAGCGCTTGCCTAGGAAGCGCAAGGCCCTGGGTTCGGTCCCCGGCTCCGAAAAAAAGAACCAAAAAAAAAAAAAGATATTCCTTCCTGGGGTCCCGTGTGCCCCTCTTTTTCTCGTGGTTGGCTCCTGGCTTCTGGTCTCCTGTGTGTTTGAACTCTCCAGACCACTACTTGGTTCTCTCTCTTCTGCCTTCCACACTCACTCGGGGCAACACGCCCATTCCCAAAGCCGTGGTGATCAGAGCCCTGTGGCTCCTCCTGGAGTTTCATGCAGGTGTCTCCAACTCAGGGGGCCCCTTGTGGATGTAATTCAGCTTCTTTCCCCTACCCCATCCCGATAAATGGCTTCTAGTCTCCTTCCCTGTGGCACCCTTACCCCAGTCACGTTCACCTCAATCATCCTCAGCTCTTCATTCTTGTCAGACACACACACCCACGCCGCTCTGGTCCCTCCTAGAACTCTGATTTTGTTCCTTCACTGCTGCCCCTGGTTCTCATCTGGAGAACAGTGCCAGTTTTCCCACTGGTCCCCCTTGTAATGTGTCCTCCTCAGGACGTCCATGTAAGGCTCCTAGAGGGCAAGTCTGACTACGTCACTCTCCATATAAATACCCACTGGTTACCATGGCTCTCAGGATCAGCTTGTCAGGGGGCAACTTGTCCTTCCATCCCAAGCGAATATGATTCAGTTGCTCAGCGGACCCCAGAGCCACCCTTTTACAACACTGAACTATGACCTACAACCATTCATCCCTTTGTGTGTGGGGTATGGGTACATGTATGCGTGAGGTACCTACCTGTACATGTGGAGGCCGTAGATGGATATTAGGTGTCTTGCTCTCACTCTCTACTTTATTCCCTTGAGGTAGGGTTCCTCTCTGAGCCTGAAGCTTACCCTTTCAGCTAGGCTGGCCAGCCAGCAAGCTTCTGGAATCCTTCTGTTTCTACCTCCAATGCTGGTGTTACAGGCACATGTGGCCACACCTAGATTTTTATGCCCGTCTTGGGGATTCGAGTCTCCTAGGCTTATTAGTTTGTGTCAAGTTGAATAAAGTAGAGTCACCTGGAAAGAGAGACCCTCAACTGGGGAATTGCTTCTATCCGAATGGCCTGTGGGCATATCTGTGGGGCATTTTCTTGATTGATGATTATATGGGAGGGCCCAGCCCTCTGTGAGCAGTTGCCACCCCTGGCAAATGGTCCTCAGTTGTATAAACAAGCAAGCTGAGCAAGCCATGGAGAGCAAGGGAGGAAGCAGTGTTTCTCTCTGGTTTTGTTTCGGTTCCTGCCTCCAGGTTCCTGCTCAAGTTCCTGCCTCTGCTTCTTTCAGTGATGGACTGTTATCCAGGAGTGTAAGCCAAACAAACCCTTCCCTTTCCAGCTTGGTTTTGGTTAGAGTTTTAGCACAGCAATCCAGAGGCAAACTTGGACACGCCTCATATTTGCACAGCAAGTGTTCTTACCCACTGAGCCATTTCTCTAGGCTCCAATTGACTGCTAAAGTCTCAAAGTCAATGTTTTTGTTTTATGTATCGGGATCACCTGGTTCTGCAACATTGTTATTATTTCTCAGACAGCTGTGCGCATGACGGCCAGTGCACATTCTCATGCTAGGTGCTGGCTGGCAACCATCACCTCCTCTTCATAGATTCTGGATATATGGGATCATATAACATGTGGCTCTTTGGATCTGGTTTCTTCTACTTAGCATGCATCTAAGGGCCTTGCTTTTCCTGTGCAAGTTTCAAAAATATTGCCTCCTCCATCCACCCTATCTGCTCAGAGACTCTCAACTCTTGGATTCTTGCCCAATTTTTAATAATTTTTTTAAGATTTATTTATTTATTATAGATGAGTACACTGTAGCTGTCTTCAGACACACCAGAAGAGAGCATCAGATCTCATTACAGATGGTTGTGAGCCACCATGTGGTTGCTGGGATTTGAACTCAGGACCTCTGGAAAAGCAATCAGTGCTCTTAACTGCTGAGCCATCTCTCCAGCCCCCAATTTTTTAAAAAGTGGTTTTTGTTTGTTTGTTTGGTTTGTTGTTGTTGTTTGGTTTTGCTTGCTTGTTTTTTGTTTTGACCCAAACAGTGCTGGGATGGGACCCCTGTAGGTCATGGTAGCTCCACTTTCCCCAGCATAAACCATATTATATTATATTATATTATATTATATTACTGTTTCAAATCCAGCTCACTTCCCAGCAAGGCAAAGATTTGCCATCCTATTTATTCCTACTTCCTAGAGCCTTATCCCGGCGTGGTGTAGAAAAACCCCTCAGTAAATATATACTAAGTGAGAAATACGTTGATATTTATTGGTTCATAAGATGTGGTGGCACATGGTTGTAATCCCGGCACCAAGAAGGCAGAGGCAGGAGGATCAAGAGTTGGAGGTATACCCTGGACTAAGCAGAGACAATTTATCTCAACAGATTAACAAACAAACGAAAACAAACACAAACCCCAAAGCAACGAAGATCGCATTGGGTCATTTGCTTGTAGTCAGAGTCCACTGGTACCCTGAAGTGTTTATGACCACTTACTCTTTCTCTTCTGTGATTGGGTTGTTCTTAGCGATGGGTAGGGAAGGGATCTGAACACAGTTTTGTGTCTCGGAGAATCTGTACAGAAAGGGTCAGAGGGTTCTTATGGAAAGGGGTTCAGGAAACAGGGACTAGGCCCTGAGTTCCTGAAGGCCTCTTAGCCTGTATATGTTCTTATCATTCCATCCCTCGCCATGGTGGACCAAGTGTCCCACACGGGCCTGGTGAAGAACTCAGTACAGACAGGTCAGCCTCGGCATTGAGTTTTCATCTGGGAGCATGTGATTCCTATCTGCTCTGTGCTGGCGGGGTTAGGGCCTGCAGGGGGAGTTGGGGTACAAGGAACAAAAGTCGGGGTGCTAGAGACTTGTTTAAGGACTCTCTAAGCTCTCCATCTGAAAGGCGGCTGACATCCTGAGGATGTAATCCATCCCCATAACTCTCCTGGAAGGGGAGATACCTGCTCTTGGTTAACAGTGGTTCAGAAAGCAAAGCTGGTGGTCTTCTTTCTAGAAAGTTCCACGTGTGGGGGCCAATTGGACATCGACTGGTGCCATGCAGGGCTCTCTCAAATGATTCCTGGAGAAATGTCTCCCATGCAGTGAAAACATTGGCTATAAAGTTCCTGAGCTAGCCATGGGGAAAGACAGGAGAAATGTGGGAGATCTGCATGTTTTACCCATAATGCATTCTTGAAACGTTTATGTTCTTTTAACCAAGACTTTCAATAAAGTGAAGCAAGCTGGGTTGCTTTACAAAGAAGAGAGGCATTCTCTTCTTGTCCTGCCCCGCCAGGAGATGAGGGTCCTGTCAGGGGTTCAGCAGTCACCTCCTCGCCAACTGGGGATGGAGGTGACTTGGGTGCAGTGGAAAGGATGTGGGGTTTAGAAACCTTGATCCTGCCCAACCCTTCTGTGTATATCGTTTGGTCTGGCTCTTGATAATAACAACGTCAAGTATGTAAAAGGGCCTGCTCACAGGAAGTGACAATGAAATAAATTGAAAAGTACTGCGTCCCTCCTGAAAGAGACAAAGTCATCATTTGTCAGAGCTGGGATTCTAGGAGCAAGGAGTCACCCTTGGCAAAGGGATGTGTCCACAAATGATCGCCAAGCGCGCCACCCAGCGGCTACACATACTGGTTGCTCTTCTTCCCAGACCTCGGGATCAAAGTGTAATAAGGGAATGAACCACAGTGCAAACGCGGGATATCTCGGTGTGAATTCACTCTTTTCGCCGCATCTGCTTCTCTGGGCTCGCATTGGTCACTAAATGGAAGAAGAAAAATAAGCCCAGGGGAACAAAACAACAGACAAAAATAAACAACAATAAATATGTTTGCTGAGCTATGGAATTGTTTCCGGACATCGCGCGGCAGTTACTGGGTGGTAAAACTTGAACAGTAGGTTGGAATCCGATCCGAAGGAGACTCGCATTTGTGAGAACAGGGTGCCTCCAACTCCAGGTCAGAGGAGAGGCTCGTAGTCCTAAGAATGGAGCTGAAGGTAAGAAGTTGGGAACTCAGATATGCGGCAGTTCGGTTGGTTCCGGAAACGGAGTCTTTATCAACGGCGTTCTACGAAGATTTCTAGTTCCCTTCCTTGCGGGGACTGGCAGGCAGGTGAGACGGTTTGGGCACTCAGACAAAAACACTCAGACAAAAAAAAAACCCACAGAAGTGACTGGCCAGCCCCTGTACCAGTACATCTTCCGTTTCTTTCTCCGGATTTCCACACCCTTACCAGACTCCGCGGACTGTAGCAGGAATGCCAGGCCACTTCTATGTAAATGCCTGGAGGGGAGAGGGCGGGGAATGCAGCCACAAAAGCATCTCCCATAGGAGGATCTAATTAAGGACTTCTGGACAGTGCCAGCCAATCAGGGACTGCTGTTTAAAAGAGATGCTTTCTTGGGACCAATGGAGCACGGGTGGAGGGTATTAAGGAAGTGTTCAGATGAGTTTGCCTGGGTGTTTCTCACCTGCTCCTGGGGCTGTGTTGTTGACTCCCTGCCATCTCACCTCCAACCCTCAGGGGCAAGAAGGGTCAGGCAGCAGCTGATTACCTGCTGCTCTCTAGATCCCACACAAGAATTTTCAGGACAATCTTGTAGTTCATTTCTACCACCAACCCCTGCTAAGACAACCGGGAGGTGGGGGGTGGGGACACAGCCGGTAAGCTACTGAGCTGTTGCTGGGGTTCCAAAAATCTCTTTCTCGGTGCTCAGCCTGGAGCCCTTGCCTGCTGGATCACCTGCTGGAACCCACGTGGTTTCAGATTCTCCAAAACAGAACTGAGAAGCCCAGGAATGGGGTTGTTGTTCAAACTCTCCGTGCTAGTGCATGGGCTCAGAGGCAAGTTATTGAGGTTTCTGGGTGACTTGATTGATGGGCACTGACCTGGTTCATTTATTCATGGGATTCTAGAATAATAGACCTACATTAGAATTTAGCTATACAATGCAGGATCCAGAAATTTCGCGGAAGAAAATGGAAGCCTAGAGAGGTAAACCTATTTGTCCAGGGCAATACAGCATCAAGATTAGAATCCAAATAAACGAATGTTTATTCTGGTTGAAGGGAACATGTTGACTTTCCCAAACCATTTAGCTCCATGTCAGAGCCTAGCTGGGGAAAATCTTGAAATCTTGTAGGCAGAGAATACTCAGCTCAACCCAGCAGGGGTTGCTAACATGGTAGACAAGGCTGGATTTCTTTCCTTTTCCTTCCTCTTTCTCCTCCTCTCCTCTTCCTCCTTTCCCCCCTCCTCTTCCCCCTCTTCCCCCTCCTTTCCCCCCTCTTCCTCCTATTCCTCTTCCCTTCCTCCTCCTCCTCCCCTCACTCACTCTCTCCCTTTCCATCTCCCTCCCTCTCTCCCTCTTTCTTTCTTAAATGTGTTTTAATTGAAATAGAATTGCATCCTTTTCCCTGCCCCTCCAACCCCCTCCCATTGTTCCATTTCCTGGCTGGTTGGTTCCATTTCCTAGCTTTTATGAACAGCGTGAGAATGAGCACTGCAGAGTAAGTGTTTGTGGAATAGAATGGCTAGTCCTTTGCGCATGCACCAGGGAGTGGTATCCCTGGGTTATGTGGTAAATTTAATTTTAGTTGATTTTTTTTTTTTTGAGGATTCCTGGTACTGATTTTCAGAGTGGCTGTGCCAGTTTGCTTTCCCACCAACTGTGGCCGAGGACTCTTCTTGTCCCCTAACTCTGCCAGTGATTGTCGCCAGTTGTCTTGTTGATCTTAGGGGCTGGGTTTCTTTGCTAAGCACTGCCTGTAAGTAGAAGGCCACAGAAGCCACGTGACTCCTATGCTCCTGGAGAGAAAGATGGGCCCCAGTTTCTTGGGAAGCCACCAGGCACTGGGCACAAACCAAAGTGCAATGAGCTTCAAGGGTTTGCTTCCTCACATCACAGCCTTTCCAGTGTGGGTTCCGGGGACACTTAGTTTTTGCCTGGCTAACTTTATTTAGATGGTGGTGAATCTGCCTTTTCGGTATCTTGGCCCCACCAAGGACATAATCAAGAAATGTGGGAGCTACAATGACCCCACCCCCCCACTGTCCACAAGGCATGAGCGTATCTTCTGTTTAGCCCTTATGGAGTATTCCTTTACCTCAATGCGTTAACGAATTGATCAGGGACCACACTGAACTCAGTGGCAAGAATGGTTTTAGGTATGTGAGGAGAATGGGTGTGAGTGTGTGTGTGTGTGTGTGTGTGTGTGTGTGTGTGTGTTCCTAGTGAGTGGACAGTGCTGCAATGCCGGCCCCACCCTTTCCCTCACTCTCTCAGCTCTTCTGAAAGCACCAGCCTCTGTAGAGGACTGAAGAGTTCGGCGACTTGCCCCAGCTCTTAGTCTCTTTGTCTCAGGGCAGCAGGTGTAGTGGTTGCCTCAAATTTTGCTACAGGAAGATGTGAGGGTTTTGTGAAAATTTCTCATGAAATCAGAGGAAATGACTCTTTTTCAACATTTGTGATTGTTATTATATTTTTAATTTCATGTCACGTGTATGTCTGTGCGTGGGGACGTGCACATGAGTACAGGTACCCGTGGATTCCGGAAGAGGGCTGCAGATCCTCGGGTCTGGAGTTTACAGATGGTGGTGAGTTACCTGACATGGGTCAGGGAACCTAACCCAGATCCTCTGAAAGAGCAGTATGCACTCTTAACCACTGAGCCATCTCTCTACTACCAACCAGAAGTAACTCTTTATTAACCATGAATACCATGGGAGGATTAGAGCACCTGCAGAGGTAAGGGGTGTTGTGGGGGCAAGTTCCAGAGGCACCCGAACCCTAAAGATCATTGTAGTATCTCCTGAAGCCCAGGGGCTTAACTTCTTCCCTCTATACCTCTCTACCCACCAAGCCACACCTTCCTTTATTTGATTGGACTTTAGAAACTTGGGGTGACCACAGGAGACTCTCTCTCCCTCTCTCTCTCTCTGTCTCTCTCTTTCTCTTTCTCTCTCTCTCTCTGTGTATGCCTCAGTCTGTCTGCTTCTCTCTCTCTTTTTTTTTTTTTTTTTTTTTTTTTTTTTTTTTGGGGCTGGGGGCCGAACCCAGGGCCTTGCGCTTCCTAGGCAAGCGCTCTACCACTGGGCTAAATCCCCCACCCTCTCTCTGTCTCTCTCTGTATGTCTCTCTGTCTGTCTGCTTCTCTCTCTCTCTCTCT
>NC_046159.1:111071854-111278258 GCF_011064425.1 Rattus rattus
TTATGAGATGGAAGTGATAAACTTTCCCCCAACAAAGTACCCCAGAAGTGTTTCGGTACCCACAGAGGTCGCCCATCCTCCTTCCTGCGGAAGGCTCCTAGACAGCACATACCTCAGTTCCCCTCAGGATCAGGCAGTGGGGAGCCGGCAGCAGGCTGGGTCTGTAAGCCCTGCCTTTGTCACCCCTTCAGGCCAATACAATTCAACAGGCGCTCTGAGAAGAGAGCAGATTGCTTCTCGCTGGTGACAGTATGATTGATAGTTATAGTGCCATGACATTCTAGCCTCCAGATCAGAATTCGCCTAGGAGTAATAAATAGGAGCGAGTCCCTTGTGGCCATAAAACAACTGCTTGGAGAAGCAACAAAAGTCCCTTTCCTATGTGAGTGTTTTCTTTGGCCTTGCTTTGTCGAGTACCATATCAGTGTGCTGCGTAACCCATATGTTCATAATGTTTAGTAGCTAAACAGCCTCCCAGGACTCGGGAAATGCCTCGAAGAGCAAAGTGCTGGCTGCAGACGCTTGAGGAGCCAGAGTTAGGTCTCCGGCACCCACATGAAAGCAGGAATGGCAGCTCACGCCTGTAACCCCAGCACTGAAATCAGGGAAGCAGAGCCAGGGTCTCCTGGGCCAGCCGGGCTACCCTAAACAGGGAGCTCCGGATTCAAGGGGAGATCCTATCTAAAACGACAAGTCAGAGGAACAATTCAGAAGGAGATCCCAGCATTTCTCTCTGGCCTCCACAGTCACCAGCTTGGGGAAGCGCCACTCCTGCCACCCCCAACCCCACACCTCCTGCCGCCTACGCTTGGTGCCTAAGTCAATTATACAAACTACCTCCAGTTTTTCAGTATTTAAAGTGGGGGTAGAGACAGTACTATATGTTTTATATATTTTATAATATATTGTGAAATTGTTATGGTGATCCCATGACAGAAACCTTTCCATTCTAAGTCAAATGAAGCATAGATTTAGGGAAATTCCAACCCATTCTATTTGTCAGGCCCTGCTGTCCATTAATAGACTCATAAGGCATTGTTTCGAGGAGGCTAGCTCACCCCACACAGAAGCTTATGTCATTGTTACAGATCTCTCCATTTTATGAGATTTCCTACGTATGTATGTGGATTGTCACCGCAGAGGCCCATGCTCTACTCGGCCTTGCTCCTGCTGCCAGATGAGGCTGCTTCCCTTTTCCCCATCACTGGGAAAAAGCATGAGACTGGGTGATACTGAGAAGAGCTTCTGCAAGCTCCGGTGGCCATCCTGTCTCTCCTACAGAAACTTGCATTTAACACTTTGTGTACTTTTTCCCTTTTTATTCAACTTCACTGTTAATTATCTCTGTTAAGAAATGTTATTCCTGTAAATAGATAATCAGATGAGCTCTCTTAGAACTCCCTTCTGAGGTTAAGACAGAGCTGCCAGTGTTGGCAACAGCGTCAAATGCTCTGGGAATAATTAAGAGTAGCATTTGGGGGTTGGGGATTTAACTCAGTGGTAGAGCGCTTGCCTAGCAAGCACAAGGCCCTGGGTTCGGTTCTCAGCTCCAGAAAAAAAAAAAAAAGTAACATTTGTGCTGAAGAGGTGGCTCAGCCATTAAGAGCACTGGCTGCTCTTCTAGAGGATCTGGGTTTTGTGTCTAGCACCCACATAGTTACTCACAACTGTCCAGAATTACAGTTCCAGGAGATCTGACACCCTCTTTCACAGGCACCACATATGCAATGGTGTACACACATGCATGCAACCACAACAGCCATATACTTAAAATAACTTTTTCTTTAAAAAAAAAAAGAGATAATGGTTTTAGTAATCCTTGCTTGTCTCGATTCCATCTTCATTTTCAAGGCCTTCTTTCCCCTTTGGTGGTGAGGGATTTTTTTTTTCCAGCTGCTTGGTAACCAAACATTATCTTTTGGCTTCCCAGCTGGGGCCTGTTAGCTGGGTACCCAGGCAGGACCCCGTTACTCTGGCCCATGGCTCTTGCTCCACACTGTCTCGTGCATTCTGGAAGAGAGCAGGTAACATGAGGACTGTGACGGTCAGATAGACACTGGCCAGCTTCTGGTCTACTCCTTGCCCTGGCTCTTAGAACTGTCGGGAAAGACAAGATGAGCCTAGGGTGAGATCTACATAACCTTCAAAGACAGAATGATCCTAATCGGTCAGCAGTGAGGTGGACCACAAACAAAGGACTCTGTAGTGAGGGTGGACGCAGATGACGTTGGTGGACACCAAGGGGCATATTGCCTTGCGGTGTGCTCACTCACATCCCTGTCCAGGCAGAAGCGCAGGCTTCACTTTAGGGGCCAGGCCGGACAATACAGAACAGAAGGCTTGGAAGGGCCTGGCTGTCCCTCTGTAGGCCTCAGTGATAAGGGGTGGCCATTAAAAAGTGCTGATCAAGATCATGGAATCATTCCTGCTATAAGTTGTGTCTTTCCCAAAAGCACAGGCTGAACTTTTCAACCCAAGGTACCGGATTGGGTTGATATGACTGTATGACATGACTGTATTTGGAGACTATTTATTGTAGACATAGTTGTTAAATGAAGTCATACCAGCACAAAGTAGGTCTCTGCTCCAGTGTGACTGGCGTCCTTATGTAAAGGATGGGCGTGGAGAATGCATATGTGCAGGAAGAACATCACGTGAGGATTCAGAGATGCAGTTACCAGGGTCAACAAACTACCAGAATCAAGAAGACAGGCCTGGACCAGCCCCTCCTCTGGTGTCTTCAGAGGAATTAGAGCCTTTCAGACATCTCGAGCTCAGACCTCTGGCCTCCGGAAGGCTGACAAATAAATTCATACTGTTTAAGCTATTTGTTTGTTTGTTTGTTTTTTTAATCCTTTGTTATGGCGGCGTTGGCATTTCTTATCATTAAAAGGAAAAGTTGGACTAGAGTTCACTTTAATAATTACTGAGCAGATGTCCCACATAGAGGCTGCAAAAATAAGTGTCAGGCCAGAGCCTAAATCTCAGTATTTCTAGGGACTGTGCTCCGCTCCACTCACTTGGCATTAGTGCCTCCCCTCTCGGTGAGACAAAAACATGCATCCACATAAGGCAAGCTGATAGAGGTTTCCCACATCTCTCTCTCTCTCATCTCCCTCCCACACCTTCCTCCTACTTTATTCGTTCCTCTTTGTTCTCCTATTGTTAAAACTTCCAAAAATATTTTAAAGTTATAATTATTAGGTGTATGGTGTGTGTGCTCACACACAAGCACTTGCATATATACATGCTATGGCACGTATATGGGGGCCAGAGGCGCTCTCTCTCTCTCTCTCTCTCTCTCTCTCTCACGGTTCCCACTGATGGGACTCAGATCAGCCAGCTAGCTCAGCAAATGCTCTATGTGTTCAAACCATCTCACGGGCCCACCCTATTGTTTTTTAATTTCGCTAATGCAGTTTCAACAGCATGACTGCTTTGCAAGAGCTGAACAGGGATGGCACCCCCACCCCTGCCTTTTCAAGACTTGAACTTAAAGATCTCCCAAAAGATAAGGGTGGATCGGGAGAGATCATAGATGCTGGGCATCTTAACTACTTTGTCCGTGTCTCTTTTACCTTTTTAACGAGGAGATCCAAGTTCAGGGAAACTTCTCTCCAGTTCAGAAAACCTTTCGGGGAGAGCTGCCCACCACCATTGTCTAGTAGAAATGCTTAGTATTTCTGTGAACTGAGTGATGAATTCCTCTTGCTGTCTCCTCCCTTGGACTAGAGATATGTGACCCATGACCTCTCCAGGCTTCTCCTTCCTTCACAGACTGACATTGGCAGGCTTGGTTTCCTTTGTCATCTCCCTGGAGTGGCATCGTCATTGTCCTCGTTGCCCAAGGCTCATACACTGACACACCCCTCCGCCTCCAAAGCTCACCGAGAGTTTCAAAAGAGCCTTCGTTGTTTATTGAGATTGGGTAATGAAGAGGAGGGAAGTAGAAATGGGTAAGAACTTCAGTCTGAAAACTATCACAGTCGCCTGGGGTGTTGGGGAAGAGCAGGGATCTGGATTTGATTTGCAATAAACATCAGTACTTCCATTTATGTGTTGGACCTAAACTTGGCAAGTTCTCAGAGACAGAAACTAGAGTAGATGCTACTAACAGTTGAAAGAGGTGACAGTTACTGCTTAAAGGACACAAGCTTTCCTTTGGAATAATAAAAATGTTGTAGCAATGAAGAGTGACGGTGTTCCTCTAGCAGTGTGACTGCACTTACTGTCACTCACTTATAGCCCGAAAAAGACTAAACTGGTTGATTTGATGTGATTGCAATAATTACAAAGAAAAGAAGATCCCAGAGTAGAATCCACATTCTTTACTACTCATCCAACATAATTACACACACACACACACTCTCTCTGGGTTACTCAGATTAGCTTCTTGGGGCAATTATAACTAGATAATTTAATTCATCTTTTCAGTGCTTGTTATGAGATACATTCCTGTTTTCTCAAGAGATAAATCTATTCTCAGGCTCAGCTTCCTCTCACAAGGCTTGTAAGGCAAAGGAGGCTAAACTGTTAGAGTCCATAGTGTCTCTTCAACTCCTTCCCTAGAGAAAGTCAGACTGGTGGCAAGGGATAATGGAGTCTTTGGGGAAAACAGATGTCTCAGAGCTCTGTTTGCTGTTATGTCTCTCGTGTGACTCCTTTGTCACCTCCATTTGGGTGTCATCTGCCTTTCTTGACATTACTGTTGCTGTCAGGGGTGGGGGTGGGGACGGGGTGCAAAGGAAGGGAATGAGGCTGCAGATGCTACCCTCTCAGAGTCACCACAAACGTAGGAAGACTGCAGGGGGCGCCCAGGAGCTGACCCAATGCAGCGCCTGTAGCTGCCGGGCTCCCAGACAACTAACTGAGCCAGGAGGCTGAGGTCAGGCAGCTTTGTCTCCAAATACTGTTCAGCCACAACATTTCCAACTACACACTCAACTGTGAGAAATTAAAGCACACATATAAAACCAAGAGAAAGAACGCAAAGGGCTGGGATGCTGGAAAGAAAGTGGTTTGTTAACAGGAAGAAAGGGTGGTCAGGAGAAGTCTAAATGCTAGGGAGAAGAAAGGAAACAAAACCCAGAGATTAGAAAGCAGCTCCCATCCAACTCTAGGTCTTAGGTGTCTTGCAGGGGGTGAAGAAGAGAAATGTGGAGTGATGTCAAATTTAGCCGGAGCTTAAAACGTTGACTTCCATCGAGGAGAGTGGAGAGCAAAGATCTGATTTGATGAAGGATGAAGAACATGTGAGGACGGCTGAAGAGGAGGCGAGCTGAGGATTAGGGTTCAGGGATGCCATCTGGGCTGATAATGAAACCCATGGCAATGGGTCATTCAAATCTGATTATTGTGCTTAATGGTGCCAAGCCAAAGATAGTAATAAGACTTTATTTATAATTACCCGTCTTTACATAGCTCGCTCTCTAGGTAGGGCAGAGCCTCTGTCAGGCTGAGCAGGTGTTGTTTTGGGGCTCTTTGTGGACACAGTGAAGATGAAGAGCCCTGGATGTCTGGAACAGAGGTAGGATCCTTATCAGGAGGGAGGGAGTTTTCTGTCTCATTTCCACTGGGTCTGGCTAGGCAGTGGAAGGCTATCCATGCTACAGTGCTCCAGACAGCAGACTATTAACTTATTTTCAGGGATGACTAAAGAGAATTAACAGCATCCACTCTCACTGTAACCTAAGCCAAAAGTCCGCAGTCTTTAGAGAACATGCAGACAAAAACCGTTGGATCATCAATAAATTTTGTTCGTCATCTCCCTCCTTTACATAAACGCAAGTGTGGGGCTGAGGAGACAGTTAACCCTCACCACGAAAGCTTGAAAGTCTGAGTGTAGATCCTCTGAGCCCACATAAACCTGCAGGGCAGGGTGTACCTGCAACCCCAGCACTATGCAGCATTGTGGGAGGCAAAGGCAGGAAAATGGCTGCAAAGCTCTCAGGCCAGTTAACCTACATGCACAGTGCAAACCGAGACCCGAGGAAGGCTGGGACTGATACCCAAACTTGTCCTCTGACCTCCACGCTCATGTTGTGGCATGTCTGTGTCTGCACTTATACCACATACCTGTCACACACACACACACACACACACACACACAGGGGTGGGCATGCCTTAAAATGCAACTTTTTGTCATTTCCGAAGCAGAAAGTTACCCAACTCTCCACTAGGCAAGGTAACTCTAGGTCAGCAAAGGGATTTCATAAGATAGGGGAGTAAATCCAGAGGTCACAAGGCTCATCTGCAGAAGCAGAGAGCTAGAAATTACAGGACTACAGAGTTAGGATGAGGGGGGAGGGGGTTGGCCTGGGAATCTCTAAGAAGAGATTGTAACTACTAAACTCAGCCAATACACAATATTAAACTATTGATGTATAATAAAAATAACAACAGCAAGCACCCAGAATGTTCTTACATGTGTTCGTTAGCCTATGTAACACCACAGTCTTAATGAGGCAGCCATATTGTCTTTTTTAAAATGTTATTTTGAGAGAGGGTCTCACTGTGTGATCTGGACCTCATGTCATAGACCATACAGGCCTTGAGCTCACAGAGATCCTCCTGTCTCTGCCTCCTAAGTGCTGGGATTAAAGGTGTGCACCACTATGTTCAGCTTGATAGAAAGTTGTTGAGAGAATCCTGAAGGGAAAAAATACAAGGTAGAAGTCAAGAATTTTTTTTTTATTCACTGCTCTTTCCCAGCCTGTCATGGACTTTAGAATTATCTGCTGAAGTAGCCATTAGAGGATCCATGACCATGGGGGTGACACAGCAGATCTGAGCTAAACACTGAGATTTGCTGGATCAGGAAGTGAGCATTGTTCAAGGAACAGATATGGGATGCGGACTTCGTGTGTATCACCTAGAGTTGCATCTGCTTGATAAGTCCTGCCCTTCCTCAAGCCTGGCTGTCCGAGTGAGCACTTTCTAACCTGTACAAATGAAGTCAGTACTCCCCTAATGCTGAGAGAAAATATTGGAGGGAAGGGAAAATGAGACATGCATGTGAACAAATACATTGAAATCTTCACCATTATGTGAGCATGTTGAATCCATTGGTGATAAGAGGCCTGTCCACCACGGCCACGTGGGACATGATCCAACTAGGCAATACTGGCTAAATATTTAAAAGTCCATTCATGCATTCAGCAACCTAGTGAAGAAATATCATTATATCAATCGAAATAGGAAAAGCATTTAATAAAATCCAATACCCATCCATGAAAAAGACAACGACAACAAAACAACCACCAACCTCGGAAAACTAAAGAGGTGGATTTCCTCAATGGTTCAAAATCTCCAATATGTCTACAGGCTGATCAGCTGTAATAAATATACCATTCTAGTGGGAGATATTGATAATGGAGAAGGAGGTGTATATGGAGGTGCAAATGTGAAAAGAATCCCTGGGCCCTCATCTCAACTCTGCTAAGAACCTGAAGCTGCTTCAAAACGTAAAATGTGCCCCCCCATGCATGCACATATGTGCTCACACACGTATACACGTGCATGCTAGTGGTAAATTTAAGATGTAAAAGAGAAAGGCTCTGACCAGAGTGTAGTGAGAAGGAGACTGGCTCTCCTGCCTCCATCTGAGAGGGTAAAGGCTGGCACAGGAATATACAGCAGAGCAGGGAGAGGGTTCAGAAGATTGAGAAGCAAAGCAGCCCTACTGCTTGGACACTTCATACTGGAAAGAAATCCCAAGGCCGAGGACCAGCCACTGAGGTTCTATCTCAGTATTTCAACCCTCATCATGTCAAAAGTCTTACTTAGTGAGACGAGAAGAGACTACAAAGATATAGCTTGGAAAGAGGAGAAAAAGCTGACCTTGTTCATGAGAGGCATGACTTCCATGTGTAAAATTTCAAAGCATTAGACAATCACTTCCCAGAGTTACACGATATTGGCCCCAGTATGGCTGTCTATACTTCTTGGAATTAATAAATGAGTATAGCAAGGTCTCTGGATACAAGGCTAATACTCAAAGGTGAATTGCTTTCCTTTATGCCAATAGTAGATTATGAGAATTTGAAATAAAAAAATTCTACCTGCCAAAATAAAGACCCAAAAAAAAGTAAAATATGAAGATATAAGTCTAAAAACATAGGTACTGGATCTATGAGAGGAAAAACTAAGCACTGGTTAATCGGTCAAAAAAAAATCTGAATAACTGAATAGGTAATCAATATTAATGGATTGGAAAACCCAGTAGTGTTAAACCGTCCATTTCCCCCAACTTGCTCTATCGAGTCAATAAAATCTTAATCAAAACTGCAGTGAACTATTTTACGGAGATTGACATACTGATTAAAGTTTATAGTTAGGTGCGGCAAGATAGTAAAAGCATCGAGTCTGATGACCTGAATTTGATCCCTAGGACCCACACAGTGGAAGGAGAAAAGCAACTCCAGTACGTTGTCCTCTTACTCCAGCATATGTGCCATAGTGTGGGCACACGACCACTACCATACACTACATACCACACACTACACACCACACACACACACACACACACACACACACACACACACACACACTTAATTTATAAAAAGTTAAAACCACATAGATTATTCAACACAATATTGACGGAGAAGTATAAAGCTGGCTAACTCACATCCTCAACTTAACACTTACTTTAAAGCTTAACAAAGAGAGCGTGGCATTAGTGAGCGGACAGAGGCATAGATCAATCACGCAGAATCAATAACACAGAGATAAATCCATACCGGCATTGTCCAATATTCGTTTTTGACTTTTTTTAGATTTTTAAATTTTATTATGAGTATGAGTATTTTACTCTCATGTATGTCTGTGTATCATCTGTCTGATGGTACCCACAGAAGTCAGAATAGGGCATTGGATCCCATGCAGCTGGAGTTATGGATGGTTATGAGTTGCCATGGGGATGCTAGGAATTAGACCCAGGTCTTCTGCAAGAGCAAGTGCTCTTAACTGCTGAGCCATCTCTCCAGCCCCAGTTAAATACTCTCGATCGAGGAGCAAAGGCAGTTCAATGGAGAAGAGAGACCTTTCAACAAATTGGAACCGTTAGAATATATTTAAAAATCAACATAGGCAGAAGCTACACAGTTCACAAATGTCAACTCAAAATTGACCATGAACCTAAATGTTAAATGCAAAACTATAAAACCTCTTAACAGGCAGTGGTGGTTGAGCCTGCAGTCCCGACACTTGGGAGGTGGAAGCAAGAGAATTAGGAGCTCAAGGTCATCATCTGGCTACTTAGTAAATTTCAAGCAAACCTGGACTTCCTCAGAACCTCTCTCGAAAGAGCAAAAAGAGCTAGTTGTTGGTGGCGTACATATTTAATTCCAGCTTCCAGGAGGCAAAGTCAGGCCTAGATATCTGGGTTCCAGGCTACCCAGGTTACATACTGAGACAGACCAACAGCCAAAACAACACGACAAAAGAAAAAAAGAAGTAACACAACACAAAAGCCGGGCTCAGTAGTGCATGCCTTTAATCCCAACACTGGGGTGAAAGATACAGATGGATCTCTGTGAGTTCAAGTCCAGTCAGGTCTACAAAGGGAATTCCAGGACAGCCAGAGCTACAAAATAGAGAGCCCCTGTCTAAAAACAAACAGACAATACAGACCATGACAGCGATTATTGGCAAGGATACAAAGCAACAGAGCCGTCTTCTGCTCTTGCTGAGGGCATTAAATGGTGTGGAAACAGGAGAACACACTTTGGCAGTGTTTTTCCAAAACTGAGAACCGTCTCCTTCTGTGTTGAAAATTTGTGTTCATACCAAAACCTACACATAAATGCTTACCATAGCCCAATTTACAATTGCTAAAACTATACACTGTCCCTTACTGGTGAACAGGTAAACTGTGGTTCATCCATACAATATCATAGTATTAAGAAATAAAGAGAGTAATCAGGACATGGATAGACACAGAGGAATTTTAAATACATATATGCAAATGAAAAGGTGACATAACCTGTGATTCCATCATATGCTATTCTGGGAAAAGCAAATCTATAATTATGATGAAAAAGTTTAGTGTTTACCAGGGGTTTAAGGAAAGAAGAAAGGTTGAACTTGGTATGACAGTAATCCTTAGGTAGTGAGTCTAGTATTCTATGATGATATGTGGATATACAATACTGCTCAATCTGGCATCTACAGAGTGTTACAGCATAAACAGTAAGCCCTAACATGTGCAATTTCAAAACAGTCACATAAATTTAACAACCAGAAGCTTTTAACAAGAAATGCAGAGTGTGTCAAAGCAAACCAGCCCCACTGTACATCTATGAAGCAACCCACAGAGGGGATAGTAGTAAAGGTGTGGCTTTAGGTAACTTTGGGCGTGGCAGGGTCTAAAAATTAAAGGTGAGAGTATTCGTACAGAGGCTGGATGGAGATGTAGAACAGTGATGGAGAGTTTATCTAGCATAAGTGGGTCCCTAGAAACAAACTCAAGCACTGAAATAACTAACCGGTAAATAAGCACTGTACTCTAGTTGATAAAATGTTGCCCAATTCTAGTGAATAAAATGTTGCCCAAGGCTGGTTTGTGTTAACCATTCTGTTACTATAACAATGTATACTTGAATTGGAAAGATTTGTACATAGATGATTAGATTTTACAGGTGAACATGGGTAAAATTAAAATATTTCCTGTCATTATGAATCACAGTTAGCAACACTATGTTTTACTGTAGATTCAGATGCTTACATATAGAAACATATATGCATTAGAAGCAATGACACCCCAGTAGCAGCTAAAACACTGGTGCCCAGGTTTTGGTATCTCATACCATTGCCTAATAAAAGGACCAGAGCTCCTTGGAGAAACTACTGGTTCTAGAAGTGGGAAACAGAGGAAAAAAGCTTGGAGCATGTTTCAGTGTCAGAGAGCCATGGAACACTGCCACAAACTCCCCTGAACAGAAACCACACAAACTCTATGTGGGTTTGGCCAGTGAGGGCATGCTGAAGGGAACACGGGCATGATGCACAGCCCTGGAGCAAATTGAGCAGCAAAACTGAGTAATAGATTTAATTATGCCCTAAAGAATAAAGTAAGTTTTCTTATAAATCCGTACTGACACTACAAATTCTATTCAGCAAATAAATTATTGAGCACATAAATAAGAGAAGACACAAATTTTCACAGGAGAAGTCCAACTTGACTATGTGGACTATCGTGTTCTTAGGCAAACAAACATAACTTCCTATCGTTAAATACGACTCACACCCCAACAGCTTCCTTCAGAAAAGTACTGTGTGGAATGTAGGAGACGTAAGAGGGAGACAGAACTTACACACATCCCTTCAGCTAGATGATCAGGGTCAACCTCAACAGCTACAAACCATGTCAGCCTAGGCACCACTAATTCGATACCATAGCAGCATCCCTGTACCTCTTTGACCTTCAACTCCTGAACCCACCAGCCTAGTCCAGCCATCTGACATGGCTGAGATAGCCATGTGTGAATGCCTGTAGTCTCACACGGGGGAGGTGGAGGCAGGAGCACTAGAGGCTCAACATTACTTGGGGCTATACTTCAGTTTGTGGCCAGCTTGGGCTACGTAAGACTTTGTCTTAAAGGCAAAAACTAAAACTAAAACAAAAAACAAAACAAACAAAACAAGAAACAGCATATTAGAAAGATACCAGGAAAGGAACAACTGGCAAGAGGTTAATCAAGGGACTTAGTTACAGTGACCTAGGACCAGATCTGGAGTGCCACTATTGGACAGTTCTGTGTATAAAGTAATGCATATTTTTTAAGAGCTAGAAGAGAGGATTTCAAATATCTTCACCATGAAGAAATGTTAAGTGTTTAAGGAGATGTGTTTAAGCTGATTTTAAAATTATGCAATGGATACATGTATCAGACATCACAGGATACCCCTTCATAAGTATGTGTGGTTTTTATGCTTTTACATAGTAGAAAAATAAATTAGAAGCTGTTTCTGATGTATAAAATACATGATTCTTTAAAACCATTCCAATTATTAAAAACAGAAAGAACTGAAAAGTTTCCAAGGGGAACTGAAGGAGAAGGGATGACAAATGTGATGGGCTCCTGAAGAAGTGAGGAAATCCCAATTGAGTATGGCCTTCAGTAAGCGATAGCGTCAAAATTGTCTATTAACTATAACGCATGCACCACATTACTGCAACACGCTGGCCGGGGAAGTGGATGTGGAGTGTATGCCAATTCTCTGTCAAACTTACTGTGTCTGTAGGGCCTCAGTCCCAGACAAAGTGAGGCAGAATGGGGCGAGCGCAGCGTTAGCGATTCCCAGGGAATCCCAGTGCCTACCCAGCCCCTTCCCACTTTGCAGGGCTGGTGGCTGGCACAATGTCACCTTTTGATTCTACTGTGATTGCAGGCCCCGTGTTTGACCTGGTAGCTCTAGATCCTTCTTTCACACCCAGTGAGCTTCGTGGTCTTTCCTTATGCTGGTAGCTCTAGTCTCTCTGAACTTCCCGATGTCTTGGGGAAGTGCAGACTCACCACCCTACCCGACCCGCCCTAGTCCTGTAATAAACTTGGGTCAGGCAGGAGCTCAGAGACTAGGAGCTCTTTGAGAAAAAGAACAGAGGAAAGATTCCCCCCCCCCCTGCGCTTCTACTCCAAAACGGGATGAAGGGTGCGCTTTTCACTACCTTTCTGGGGCGAGCAGAGGGAGGGACCCTGGCCGTGTACAATCTAAACTGAACAGCGCAAGGGTTTGTCAGCGGACTGAGCTCTGATACTGGAAGGAAATCATGCCTAGGGGAATAGAATGACTGCACGAAATTTTGTGAGGTGGAGAATGCCACTTTAGCGCGACTCCCTCGTTCAGAAAGATCCAGGAAATTCGAAGAATCCCTATACTTTTGTAGCAAAAGAACCGCTTTTATTTTAAAGTGGGAGGTGCCAGATGTAGGAGAGTGAGTTTGGATTTGTGGCGCGTGCGCTCTGAAAAGTTAAGGGCTGGCAGGAGATGAGACTCTTTCTAGAAAGGGAAGATGAGGACCACGACTCTATAGCCTACACAAAGGGAGAGGCGAAACAGCCTGAAACTGGCATCACCTCCTCCAAAAGATGCCAAGAGCTCCCAGGGAGTTGCCAGACAAAGTCAGCGGGCCGCTGCGCCTGCCGCGCCCAGCCCTCTCCAGCTTTACGCACGGGTTAGCTCGCCTTTTGGCATCACGAGGAAAGCAGGGAGGAACTTCAGCCACCACTACTAAGGATAGAACTTTTATTGCAGTCACAGGCCCCTAGACCAGGGGCTCCCCAAAGGCAGGAGCCATCGATCCAGGTTCTACATCCAGGTGAGGAAGGAGGTGGAATGGCCTTGGCTGGCCCAGGAGAGGGGCGCACAGCCTGGCTGGCGTGCGACAAGACCTCTGAGTTAATGTATAATTGTGAGCAGATGGCGGGGGCTGGCAGCAGCCTGGGGGCTGGGCCCAGCTAATGAGGGACAATTAGCCCCAAACCCGGTGGGGGCAGTTGGGAGAGTCAGACAGTGAAGGCAGATATTTGCTCCTCAAACAGTCTGGCGCGTTGGGCAGAGGGCTGAGCGACTGAGCCTTTGGGCTTGCTAGGCCCCCCGCCAGGGCCCTTTCCCCTTTTTCCCTCTCCCTATCACCTCTGGGTCGAAAGCTTCTGTTTGTTCAGACCCAAGAGCCTGTTGTAAAGACTAAGCGAGAGGGTAGTTTATGGGGGAAATCGCTGCCACCACCATCTGCCAGGGTTTGTCTTTTCTCCCCCCTTGACACCCCTACCTACACCCTCAGGCAGCTGTCTATAAGAAAAGACGCTCAGGGTATGAGCCTTGAGCTTCAAGATGCAAGGACAGATCCAGAGAAAGGAATAAGGCAGGAAAAGGCTACCGAGAGCGGGGTTACCCTCTCCTTCGGGACCTTCTTTCACCAGACACAGCTAAGCAGCCCCCAGCTGCCCCTGGTGGAAGGGCTCTCCTTGCACTAGGGCCCCGTGCTGTCCTGCCCATGGTGCTGAAACTATCTGTTGCAGTCTTCCCTCTGCGCCAGCGCTCAGGCTCAGCTTGAAGATGCTGGAGCAGATGGGAAGGGGAGTGGAATATGTGTCAGGGTAAGACTGAAGACCCATTTTTGTGATACATTTGGCTTTGGAAGACAAGTTTCCAACTCCAAGATCCAGGTTCATGTTCAGTACCCACGTCTCTATTACCAAACCCAAAACATTTACCAATGAGAGCTACTGTTCTCTTCTCTGACTACTAGGTCTATTCTTAACGCCCTCAATAAATCAGGGTTGCCTACTTGAACCTCACTTCTGTGACTGAATTACAGATTCTGAAATATAAAATGGACGCACAAGGCGTCGCATATCTACTCCTTCACACCCTTACAAGGATCTATTTACCCACCACTGCAATAGCAACAAGGTTTCCAAACACTGAGGTCTGTGCTCATTTCCAGTACCCCACCCTACTCAGCCACTGGTTTTCTCACCCTTGCAATGACCCAGACAATCTGTGGTGTCTTTTGTGGAAACAGTAGCATCATCTTTTATTTAATCTAAACATACCAAATCCCCAGTAAAATGGAGTCTGAAAATAGTCAGAGATGAAAGAGAAAAGTCTAGATTGTCTATGTGTCCTTAGAAGCATGCATTTCTAGTCATCCTCAGACACGAATTCCCACCCACTCCTCCCACTGTTGGTGTCCTGAAGTTCAGAATGGCCCTATTTCCAGGCAAGGATTCGCCCTTTGTGTCATTTCAGTCAAGGAATCAACAGAAGACTCGGTGGGGATCCTCTCTGGAGACAACTGATTTATGTGACGCACTCTTCTCCATCCGCTCTCCTCCTGAGGTTCTAGAAGCCAATTCAGCCAGTACTCAATCGGGTTATATATCATTAATCTTTTGTAATAACACACACGTGAACTTGGGGGTTGACTTAAAAGCTCAGACATATGCATTATGGCTGGGAAACTGTATCAGTACTTTTGGAATATTCTTTTGTGTTTTGATGCATGGGAAACTTTGGGTACGTAGTCTGAAATTCTTCCTCTTCCATGTTCCTCACTCTTTCTGAGAATTCTGGCCCATGTTTGAGTACATTCTGGATTGAGAGAGCCTGTCTGAGAACGCTTCAGGGTAGATGGACACAAGGTGGACTCTGAAGCCTCGCAGAAGGACACAGTGGGTCACTGGCTGTGGGTTGCCCTGCCTCAGGGCCAGTGTCAGCCAGCCCCATGCACACTTCCCTCCTCCTCCTCCTCTGCTCGTGGCCTGTGACATCACTGGCTACTCCCAGAAGGCTGCCCTCTGCTCCTGTGAACAGGCTCTGTGAAGCTCTGGACCCCCTGGCAGGACAGAAGCAGAAGCAGAGTGGAGACTGTTACAAGACCAGACCACCAGCAAGCCCTGGAGCCTGCACAGGACCCTGAGACCTTTTCCTGGAATTCCCACCTCTTTTCCTCCACCCAGGTAGCTCACCAGCAGGCTCATTGTCTGCTCTGTCTCCCATTCCATCTCCATGTCTTTGTGTGGCCAAACTCAACTTTCTCCCTCCTCTGTCTTTACAGCTATGCACTTTCCTGCCCTTTCAACTCCTTAACCTTCTTTCTCATCTGTTGAGTGTTAGGTATTTTTTTCTGACAACTTATCACAAATACTGATACCATGTGGGAGGCTATTGGGAACAGGGTTTTCTGTTTGTGTGTTAGGGTATGCTTTGGAGGTTTCTTGTTTGTTGTTTTAGATTTGGATATTGAACCTGTGTTCCACAATAACCCTTGGTTACTTGGGAAGATAAACTCTTATGAAGGATTCAGGGCTAAGCTGATAGTTTAAGCCCCCATCCCCTACCCTTTGCATTCCCAGTGCAACCTTTCTCCTCTCTATTTCTTAAATGGTCACTGCTCGAGTACAAAGCAGGAATGGGAATATGAGAAACAGAATCTCATGCTTAGGAGCCAGTAATGTTTACCTCTAGTCAGAAGCTGGCTTCTGAACCTTGAGTTTTATTCTCTGAGAGGGTGGTTCGTGGTTTAGGTTAACCTAAATCTATCTACGCCGTCATTTTTCTTCTTAGAATAAAGATTTCAGCTTTCTTACTGAGTTTCTGAGACGCTAGGGATTAAATGGGCATGTCTCTACACAAACAGACAAAGGATACTTTAAGCACTAGATTCCGTGGGCTCTGGATTCTTGGTGTTTCACTCCTGATTCGTTCCTCTTTCTAGTTCATTGTAATCTCCATTGAAAAGGGTAGAGTTCTATCAAGGATTCAGGTTTGGCTGATGTTCTAACCCTGTTCCCTCTCTGGGCATAACTTAACTCTACACGCTCCACACGCTTAGCTTGCCTCTGTCCTTTTCTTTCTTTCTCACTTCTTTCCGAACAAACAACAAGTGCTCTTGTGTTTAATGCCCTATTCAGTAAGTAGTTGCTGTTAACTGAGCCAAGACAGCATGGTTATTTTAGGAAAGTTCCATGGGCAAAGCTGCTCCCTGGAGCTACCTCAGCTCTGCCAAGACTCCAGGCATGAAAGGGGGGCAGCATCAACTCCTCTTAGTTGCTGAGGAAAGCGGAAGAGACATGACTGTGGCTGTTGCTGCACAGACTCTGTTGTGCTCAAGATGGCTTCTGCTCCCATAGGCAGACAGCAACCCTTCCTTCCAAAATGCTGTCAGGGTATGTCAGTCAAATATGCAATGCCGTTGAAAGAATGAATTTCACCATGGTATCTAGACTTCTTCAATGCTCAAAAGAATCCAGCGCCAGTGACTTTAGAAGCTGCTAGGAGGTGTGTCTCCTAGGAGAAGTCATCTCCTCAGGTTTTATGTGCCTCTTTCCAACATGTGGGACCAATGCCTGGGACCTGAGGTAGAGCTGAACCCCAAACCCTCCCCCAAGAGCTTCCTGGAGAACCCAGAAAACAAGGGTCTGGATCTCTTTGAAGTGCTTTGAAGAAAGTGCTTGACTGGTACTTGGGAGACCTGAACCCAGGACTGTCCAATTGTGAAACCTGAACTAGAGAACCAGAGTCTCTTGCTCGAGCAGGTCAACCGAGCACGGAGAAGGCTTTTATGATGGGCCAGATGTCAAGTTGTCCACGTGGGGAAGAAAAATCCTGAGTACTGAGAAGGATGGTGTCTTCTGCTCTTTATCCCCTCTTTAACAGATATGTGGGAAATTAGTTTCTACTCTCCCTTATCAGGATATGAAAAAAGATTCAGTCCTCAACTTACCCTGTGATGTCAGTACATAAGAACTTAAGAGTATGTTAGTGTTTTAGTGTTAGCCAGCCTACGGACCCTCTGTCACAGACATTCTATCCTATGACCATTTCAAGAGGCCACACATAACCCTCTATTGTTACAGAACCAGCCCCAAAGAAAAACTTCTAGGAGGAGCACCCCTTTGCAGCTTGCCAGTTGGCTTCCTGTCCTTCTGTGAGGAATACCAGTGTGAAGCATGCAGCAGGACGGTAAGAGGTCTGGGAGAAGTTGGAAGAGCATAGAAGGGTCAGAGATAGAATACTGCCCTTGGGTCTTGGCTCCCACCAACACAATGTCATTTGTCCTTTGCCAGAGCTCTAAGCTAATTTTTCTCCAGTTTCTCCCTCAATGCTTTACTCTGCTACCTTTGGATTAGGAGATAACCAGCCCCCCAAAAAGTAGTTTGTTTTGGGGACCCTGGGAAAAGGTTGGACACAGTCTCAAAAAAAGGACATAATGTATGGTGTATGGGCCAAGCTGCAAGACCAGAGAGGCCTTCTACAAAGGTGTGTGGGTCAGAGGCAGCATGCTGAAGCTTACCTCTCATACCCAGGTCTCAGCAGTGTGAATCAGCTGGGGGGACTCTTTGTGAATGGCCGGCCCCTTCCACTGGACACCCGGCAGCAGATTGTGCAGCTAGCGATAAGAGGGATGCGACCCTGTGACATCTCACGGAGCCTTAAGGTAATGCCAAACCCATGACCCAGTGAGGGAGACAAGAATCAGGCATCAAGGACCTGTCTTAAGGCAGCAACTTGGGGTTGGGCACCCAGGGTTTCCTCCTAGAAGACCCTCATGGAGGTGGGGAAGGGGAGTTTTAGGTGCCCAAAGATGAGATGAACCTCTTTGTTTTTTTTGTTTTTTGTTTTTATTTTTTTTATAAAAAATATTTATTTATTTATTATGTATACATCATGCAGCTTTCTGCATGGCCAGAAGAGGGCATCAGATCTCATTACAGATGGTTGTGAGCCACCATGTGGTTGCTGGGAATTGAACTCAGGACCTCTGGTAGAGCAGTCAGTGCTCTTAACCTCTGAGCCAACTCTCCAGCCCTGAGATAAACCTCTTAACTCCCTGGCTTAGTTCAGTAAAGCTCACTTTGCCTTGTAGCCTCCTTCTGTCCCAGGACGGCTCAACTTCCTTCTGCCCTTCATGTCGTCTGTGTCCTGTTCTTACTTCTCACCTCACTCAGGTATCTAATGGCTGTGTGAGCAAGATCCTAGGACGCTACTACCGCACAGGAGTCTTGGAACCCAAGGGTATTGGGGGAAGCAAACCACGTCTGGCCACACCTGCTGTGGTGGCTCGAATTGCCCAGCTAAAGGATGAGTATCCAGCTCTTTTTGCCTGGGAGATCCAACGCCAGCTTTGTGCTGAAGGGCTTTGTACCCAGGACAAGGCTCCCAGTGTAAGTGCCCTCCTCTTACTCTGGGGTTTGCAGGTGGACTGTCTGGGGGGAAGATCCCCCTTTCCTTGGCAATTTGGGTATCTCAGGCTGGAGTTAAGGGAAGCTGGAAATGTGGTGGTCAGGGAGCTGAGGAGGAAGTATGGGGTCGGGGAGAGCGTTGAGCTGCTACTCTTGGGAATGGTGAGTAGAGGGAAAAGATCTCTATAGGATGCAACCTTAGGTCTACATACCACCTTCCCAATGTGTACCCCAACATCCCCAGGTATCCTCTATCAATCGAGTCCTTCGGGCACTACAGGAAGACCAGAGGTTACACTGGACACAACTTAGATCTCCAGGTGGGTCTTCGAGTTGTTGCCAGAGATAATCGGAGCCAACTTTCTTAGCATTTTATAGCTCTTCTTTCTGCCAATCAGGAGTTCTTATTGTTTTGTGAATCACCCTCTCAACGATCCTAAAAGGGTCTAGCACATGCCATTATTCTCTCTTGGTAGGATATGGAAATTCAGGAAAATGAAACTACTTGCTCAGTCACCAGCCAATTGGTGGCACGTCTTGGACAGAACCTATATCCCCTAACTCCTGGATTCGCAGTCTCTGCTAAGAGCTGGGCCTTTTATATCCTTCCTCTGCTTCCTGTTTAGCTTCTCAGGACTTCCTCTATGTTGTATGAGGTTCTTCAAACCTGGAGCAACTTTATTTTCCCTACGTAGTGCCATGCTACTGAGTGCATTGAATAGCAACTGCCAAGGAACTTCATACCCCACTAGCTCTGCTCTGCTTCTGTGCCCCTGTTGTTACCCTGCAAGAGACCCTGTCTAACCAACCAGAAAGTCAACATCACAAAGGCAATAAGACATTGTCCTCCTTTGCAGCTGTTTTGGCTCCAGCTCTTCCTAGTCCCCACAGTAACTGTGAGGCTCCCCGAGGTCCCCACCCGGGGACCAGCCACAGGAATCGAACTATCTTCTCCCCGGGCCAAGCTGAGGCACTGGAGAAAGGTGCTGGGCTTGGGAAAACAGTGGGGAAGAAGCTTCTGTTATAGCAGCTAGGCATTGAGACTTACGGGCAAAGGCTGAAGGGTACAGGCTGTGGGTGGTTTGGCCTTGGGAAGAAGGGCTATTTAGGGTTTTAAGAAGTAGGGAGTGGGAAGGAGCCTTCCTCCTTCCCTCACCCTCACTGTGGGAGCCTCTGTCCCTACAGAGTTCCAGCGTGGGCAGTATCCAGATTCAGTTGTCCGTGGAAAGCTGGCTGCTGCCACCTCTCTGCCTGAAGACACAGTGAGGGTGAGTGAGCGCTGGGACACAGCGTGAGGAAACAGTAAAGGAGAAGAATGTACTGATCAGGGCTTGAGGTCTGTGGAGGCAGAGATGGCAACAAGAGGGTGGAAAAACTTGTTTGAAAAAAAAATAACAAGAGAGACGAAATCCTCCCTGCTTTCCTGCCAATTTCTCTCTCTTCTTTTCCCCACCCGAGCCTTTTAGGTGAGGAAAAAGACAGAGAGCAAAGAAAGGGCTGAGCAGTGGGTGAGGGTGTCAGGATGGAGGGGGACTCTACTTTCTGAGTCCAAGCAAGGGACACACGGTAAGAGCAACTGGTGCCAGGGGACTGAAAACACAGTCAGTAACAGTCCCTGTTCTCTCTCAGGTCTGGTTTTCCAACAGAAGAGCCAAATGGCGCAGACAAGAGAAGTTGAAATGGGAAACACAGATGCCAGGTGATTTCTGTGCTTATACACTTATCCATCCCCCTATCCATCCATCCATCCATCCGCCCACCCACCCATCCATCCCCCATCCATCCATCCATCCATCCACCCATCCATCCATCCATCCATCCATCCATCCCCCACCCATCATCCATCCATCTACCCACCTACCCATCCATCCACCCATCCATCCAGCCACCCTATCCATCCACCCATCCATCCATCCATCCATCCATCCATCCATCCATCCATCCATCCATCCATCCATCCATCCATCCATCCCAACCATCCACCCATCCCCCATCCATCCATCCATCCATCCACCCATCCATCCATCCCCCATCCATCCATCCATCCATCCCACCCACCCATCCATCCCCCATCCATCCATCCATCCACCCACCCACCCATCCATCCCCCATCCATCCATCCATCCACCCACCCAACCATCCATCCACCCATCCATCCATCCATCCATCCATCCACCCCACCCCATCCATCCATCCACCCATCCATCCATCCCACCATCCATCCCATCCATTCCACCCATCCATTCATCCATCCATCCAAACCATCCATCCATCCATCCATCCATCCATCCATCCATCCATCCATCCACCCACCCACCCAACTATCCATCCATTCACCTGACTATCCATCCATCCATCCATCCATCCATCCATCCACCCACCCACCCAACTATCCATCCATTCACCTGACTATCCATCCATCCATCCATCCATCCATCCATCCATCCATCCATCCATCCATATTTACATAGCATTCCTCATGATTCTGGCTCTGTGCTAGATCCTAGGCACACACAGACCTTATTCTAAAGGGCTACTCGTCTGCAGGATCATCCCTTGGACATCAGTATTTCTAGTTTCCTAAGGCCCTGTTTTGGGAAGAAGATGGTCTAAGTTTGTGAAATTTGCCCTTCCAAACTCTGCAAGAAGTTGCAACCTTTCTTGGAACCTCTATCTTTTACCACACCCCAGGTCCCCATGCCTATTTCTTCCTCTGAGTGGATTCACCTTCACCTTATAGGTGCTTCTCAGGACCTGATGGTACCAAAAGATTCTCCAGGGATCATCTCTGCACAGGTACTTGAGAGGAGAGGGGAGTTTACGAACTGGGAAGACTGATATCTCATGGCCTCTCCTATTTCTGGTGAAGGCATGGGTAAAATCCATGGACAGCCAAGGCCTTCACAGTGAATTTCTATAATGTGCTATCCCCTGGACGCCTTTGTGAATGGCACCCTCTGGAGTGTAGGACACAGCCTGGGGGTGAGGCAGGTGGTCTTAGGGGTCATTCAGTCCTGTTACCCAGGCTTTCGGAATAGGGAGGCTCGCTAGAAGTTGAGGGTCTCCTCTTGCTTTCTCTAGCAGTCCCCTGGCAGTGTACCCTCAGCAGCCCTGCCTGTGCTGGAACAATTGAATCCTTCCTTCTGTCAGCTGTGCTGGGGGGCAGTACCAGACAGATGTTCCAGTGACACCACATCCCAAGCCTGTCTCCAACCCTACTGGGGTAAGAATTAAGAACAGGTCTCAATCCTACAGGGTATGGGATGGGAGAGCTGGCTCCTTTTCTGTGGAGGGCATGATTCTCCAGTTGGGGATACCAAAGGAATCTCTCGAAATAGCTTCCTTCCTTCCTTGGATGGCTTCTAAAGCTGGGGAGTCTATAGTAGATCTGACACCTGCAGAGGTAAAGGGAGTGGTGTTGAGATGTGAGTGTGTATGAATACCCTTACACAATTGTGTCAGCTCTCCCCCTCAGTGACTTTGAGATGTCTCCAGGATCAATAAGCCCGGCTCAGGTGCCTGAGATGGCTCAGCAAGTAAAAGCCCTCCTTACTGAGCCCGATGAGCTGAGTTTGACCCAGAAGCTCACATGGTGGAAGGAGAGAATCAATTCCAACAAGTTGTCCTCTGAGCTCCACCTGTGGGCTGTGGCACATGTTTGTGCAATAATGCATTTGAACACACGAATAGTGGATAAATTAATGTGTGTGGGGGGGGCAAGCTCCACTGCTTGTGCACGTACAGGAATGCATTTGAACACACACACACACACACACACGCACACACACCCATAGTGAATAAATTAATGGGGGGAAAATCCAAGCTCCCCTGAGCCCTGCATGGTGTTACTCCCATTGCCAGCTTCACTCTTCCTGCCACTGGCTCTGCCATTAGTCTCGGTGCCACTCCAGCCCAAATCTGGCTGGCCCTGCACTGTGGTAAGACTTGGACCGAGGTAAGAGGCCCTGAGATGGGTACCATCTGATGCCATTATTATTTTCCCCTACAGAATGCCACTCCCTCCTTCCTGTGGCTTCTTCCTCATACATGGAATTTGCCTGGCCCTGCCTTACCACCCATCCTGTGCATCATCTGATTGGAGGCCCAGGACAAGCGCCATCAACCCATTACTTACACTGGCCATAAGAGGCCTCTACTTGGCAGTAATAAAAACTTTTTCTAGAAGTTAACAATGGTTCTTGCTATTTATCATTCTTTTCTCATGAACACCAGTATGCCTCTGTCTGTCTGTCTGTCTGTCTGTCTGTCTCTATCTATCTATCTATCTATCTATCTATCTATCCAATCTATCTTCTAGCTCCTAGTTTATATATACATGCACTATATCTAGTTATAATTATCTATATAGTAATGAACCTATCAATCCCAAGTATGTAGGTATATATAATATATTATTATGTATATTATATATTTAGGGTTTGGGGTCATACATGCACACACATCATATTACATCATAACACTTCACTTTTAAGTCCTCCACGGGTTTGTAAAAATCAAACAAATAAGAGCCTTATTTACACAGCTAACTACAGTATCATGGACACCCCTAAGGACGTTTACTATAGTTCCTTTATTTGTTTGTTTGCTCTGTTTTGTTGAGACAGAGTCTCACTATGTTGCTCTGGCTGTACTAGAACTCATTGTGTAGACCAGGTTGGCCTCAAACTCACAGTGATCTGCCTGGCTTCTGCCTCCTACAAGCTGGGATGAAAGGTGTGTGCCACTATGCCTGGCAGGGCAGTGCTATATATAGTTCTTTGGTATAAGCGTACAAACAATTATCTAATTGCATATTTTTTTTGCCATAGCAGCGGAGTGGAAATAACATTTTGGTATTTATTCTGCCTTCATGTTTATACACACTCCAGGGACACACTTGAGTCCCAGATCTTCTCAAGTCTATCTGATTAAAAAAAAAAAAAGCTTCTCTCCTCTCCTGAGTATGTTGGGATGTGAGGAGGAAGGGTAATGAAGTAGGGAAAAAAAGTTACGGGGTGGGGAGGGAGGGGATATTTGGAAAGGAAGACAGGCTTGGATTTCTGAATTCTTTCTCTCTCCCTTTTCTCTCCTTCCCTCTCCTCCTAGGTAATCGCAGCTAGGCCTTGAATTCAATATCCTCCTGCTTCAACCTCTCAAGAATTACAGGCCCGTGCTGCCAATTCCCAACATGTCCTTCCTCTTCTGAGTGGGGGAGGGGCGGGTAACGGGGGCCGGAAGAGCAGTGGGGGTGGGGAGCGTGGTTGTGTTTTCCACCTAGGATAGGCACCAATTGTGAGCTTGTCATTCAACTAGTCCCATTATCAAATCCTCCAAAGCTGGCTAGTCAGGAGCTAAGAGCACCCACTCATCTATCCAGAGCCATTCACATCAAAACAAACAATCAGCTGCCACCTGATCCAGCCACATTCAAACACCACATGCGGCTGTGGCTACTGTTCTGGACAGGAAAAACTCCATCAGCAGAGAAAGTTGTAGCCCTGGTTGTGATTGAACCAGTAGTACAGCGCAGCCCCCCCACCCCCCGCCCACGCTCCGCCCGCCCGCCGGGATTCGCTGCTTTTGGCACGGAGGTCGGCTGGGTAGAGCTGCCCAGGAAAGTAGACAAGGCTATGGGATAACAACCTGCACCGCACAGTTAAACAAGTCCCTCACTTTAGCAACAGGACTGATGTCAGCAATGGTCGGAACTGTCTCATTTCAGCTGAACCCACGAGTGAACCCAAACGGGTGAAAGATTAAGGGTCCTTTGTGGGAAGTTGTATGTAAGATGGTGTGCTTGTACATGAGTGTGTGTGCACATGCTCGTGTTTGCACACACATATGCATCCCAGTGCACACACATTCCCACGCTCGTGTGTATGTGTGTGTGTGTGTGTGTGTGTGTGTGTGTGTGTGTGTGTGTGTGTGTACGTGTTTACAGAATGCAGAAGAAGAGGCTCAGTATTAAATGACCTGCAAGCCTCTAGCTCTTTGGATAAGATCTGCTTTACAGCAGAATCTCATGATGCCCAGGATAACCGGGAACTCCTGAGAAGTAATTCTCCTGCTTCAACCTCTCAGGTTGCTGGGACCACAGACACATGCCTGTCTGCCTGGCATTGGTCTGTGTTTAATATCCTCTTAGAAAGTGGTTTCTTATTCTCTAGCATTTTCTACTTAATATTAAATTAAAGAATAAATTCGTTCACTTATCTTGAGAAAGAAATACTGAAACTTGCGGCCATTTTCCTCTCTCCAAATTGAGTATCTTTTTTAGTTTTTATTTCAGCTTTTCTGTCGGTGGACTTTAAAAGTGAGCATTTGCTGTCATATTGGGGCAGTTTGCCCAAAGCTGGGGACAGGAAGCCTACCCTAAATAAGAGCAAGTGAGGAAACTTTCTTTTTAACCCTTTCAGTTCTGATTGGAGACAGTTTCACATGGATACACTTAGCACCTCCTTAACAGTTGCTAACCTTAAGGAAAGACCAGGGCTAGCTTGGCCTGGGAGGGGCACCTCAACCAGGATTTGATATCATTACTTTGTTTTCTCATTTCTCGTTGTGCTTTGTTGTTGCTGTTTTGGTTTTATTTTATTTTTTGTTTGTTTAATTAATTAATCTAATTATTTAGGTTTTTTGTTGTCTTTTTGTTTTTCAAGACAGGGTTTCTCTGTGTAGCCCTAGTTGTCCTGGAACTCACTTTGGTTTTTATTTTATTTATTTATTTACTTATTTTGTTTTCCAAGACAGGGCCTCCCTGAGTAGCTAGCCCTGGTTGTCTTGGAACTCACTCTGTAGACCAGGCTGGCCTTGAACTCACAGAGATCCACCTGCTTCTGCCTCCTGAGTGCTGGGGTGAAGGGTGTGTTGCTGCTGTCACTGCTGCCAGCACCCTGCTCACTCTGCATATTTTTTATAGTAACTTTGTATTCATGGTGAGCGATCTGGGTTTTATGACAGCGATAAAAAATACCCCCTTCTAAACGAACGTGCTTCAGCATCTACGTGAACGAAACATTAGCAGGATGAGTGGCAGGTAAAGGCTAAGTAACAAGGACAGTACCAGACAGACAGACAGTCTGCAAGCTCTGCTTGGGTGACAAGGACAATAGACATCAGTCACATCTGGTTAGAGGTGGAGCTCTGCTGCAGTGAGTTAAGAGGCCCTGAGGCCAGCACCCCAGCACCCTGCAGAGGTGAGAGATGGTGAGGGGATTACTTTGCTTCCTATGTGACTGCATCCAAGCTAAAGCTCATGATTGTGCAAGGAGACTTGGTGAAAGCCAGACAGGAAGGTGAAGGGGAGGGTTGAATGGACATAGACGTTAATACCAGTACCCCATGTTCATAAGATTTCATCACAGTATGGCTTCTATTGTTGTGAAGAAACATCATGACCACGTCAACGCTCGTAAAGGAAAACATTCAATTGGGGCTGGCTTACAGTTCAGGGGTTCAGTCCATCATCGTCATGGCGGGAAGCACAGCAGCATGTGGGCAGACACGGTGCTGGAGAGGTAGCTGGAAACTCTACATCTGGATCGTCAGGCAGCAGGAAGAAGATAATGACACTGGACCTGGCTTGAGTATCTGAAACCATCCACACCTCTTAATAGTGTCACTCCCTCTGAGCCCATGGGGGTCTTTTTCATTCCTACCACCACAGATGAACATTCTTTCATTTGTTCTAAACATAAGATATTTTATTTTTATTTTTTAATATCATTATCTCCACCCTGCCCTTTCTTCCCTCCAACCCCTCCTATGTACCTTTGCACCCCCATTTACTTTCAAAATCATGGCATTGTTTATTCCAATGTGAATGGTTATATGATTTTTTGAGATTATAATACATAATATAATTATATAATTTCCCTTTATTTTTCTACCTCCAAACTGACCCAAGTACCTCCTCCCTTGTACCCTTTCAAGTTCCTGGCCTCTTTATTCTTTAATCTGGTGTGTGTGTGTGTGTGTGTGTGTGTGTATGTGTGTGTGTATATACAACCTATTTAGTCCATATAATGGTACTAGTATGTATGTTTTCATGGCTAACCATTTGGTATTGGATAACCAATGGCTGTGTTTTCCCCAAGGAAGACTATTTCTCTGGCCCTCACCATTCCTTAGTTGCCTATAGTTCTTTGCCTAGGATTGAGGCTTCCTGAGATTTCTCCATCCATGTTAGCATGTCTGTTAGTATCTTCCTTTTTTCGGGTCACGTTTAGGCAGCCATGTTGGTGAGAGACGTCATGAGAGACTTTCTAGCATTTCTAAGAGAAACAACCTTACAGCAAACTCCCTATTCCTCTGGCTCTGATAATATTTCTACCCACTTTTTCACAATGATCCTTGGTTATAGGGATGAGACTTATTGGAGGCCATGAGGATATTTAGAATTGAGATTATGTTGGTTTAGCAAAGAGGCGGTTATTAGGTTTCAAACCCACATAAATGGCTGAGGTGCCTGACGTCCAGGTTTTCCCAGCAGACCCCAATCCTACTTGTGACAGGGCTGTCCTGACTAGCATACCCCACCCCTACCCTCAGCTCTCCAGCCCAAGGGCCTGGGCTGCTGTTCCTTATAGAATCCAACCATTTTGGCTACCTGCTTTATTTGTACCTTTGGGCCTCCTGGCTGCTGTACCTGGTTCCTCTGCTCTCTCTCCTCCCTTGCCCGCTTCTCCCAACATGGCAAAGCTCAGTCTGGTCACGTCCACTCTGGACTGTCCCAGATGTCCCAGGCTCTAGCTATGCTCTCCTGCATGCCTATAATAAACCTTCTCCTCCAAATCTCAGAGCAGTCATGCTTTTTCTATTTCTCTTTTTCATTCATCTCGTGCTGAAATCTGGAACCAGTCAGATTCCTTTCCTTTTTATTCTTCTTTAAAATTCATCTGGTGCTCAAAAACCCAGAAATGGCATAACCGAGCTCCCTTTTGGGTGCTCTGAAGAAAGCTGCTGATCTGCCTCTCCTAAGGTGTGTACAGATGATTTGTGCAGTTGCTATGATTTCTGAGATTCCTCTAAGACCTATGATTTCAATAGCCCAGGGTGGTTATCTAGGTTCCTAGTATATGATATCTAGGCATATTGACCTCTTTTTAATTGTTCTTATATGCATACATACATACATACATACATACATACATACATACACACATCCCACTCAGTCCATACAATACTACTTGTATGTGTATGATTTCATGTTTGGCCATTTGGTATTGGGTAACCAATAAACAGGCTAACATAGAAGGGGGAAGCTCACAAAACCTCAACCCTAGACAAAGAACTGCAGGCAACTAAGGAGAGCTGAGCACGGGAGAGATGCTCTTCCCCGGGGAGGAGTCTAAAGGACAGGTAAAAGTCACATCTGCATTCTGAATCCCTCGAGGCAGGGCTGGCTCTTCAAGGGGTCACTGAAGAGAGTTTATTAGTTTGGGCTGGGGGAGGAGAGAATGTGGTAACCATTGGTGTCCTTCCTTCTGGGTAGAACTTACAGCATCCTGGGACCACAGTCTTCAACCCTCAACCAGACATCTATTCTTTCCTTCTTTTTTATTCTTATTTTTAGCTAGTACTCAAAATAATGCTTGTATGGCTTGTGTTGTGTGTGTGTGTGTGTGTGTGTGTGTGTGCGCATGTGTACATACAAGTGCATATGATTTTTACAGGGTCTCACTATGTAGCCTAAATTGGCTTGGAACTTTATTAGTCTCCTGAGTACTGGATTACAGGCATATATCATGATGCCAAGCTAAATAATGTGTCTTATTGTGACATTTTTATGTATGTATGTATGTATGTATGTATGTATGTCTGTATGTATGTATGTCTGTATGTATGCATGCATGTGAATACACACACACAATTTTCTCTCTCTTCTTCACTTGTACACCCTTGCCGAATCTCTCCACTTTTTTTTAAAGATTTATTTATTTATTTTATGTATATGCATACACTCTCTCTGTCTTCATACACACCAGAAGAGGGCATCGGATCCCATTACAGATGGTTGTGAGCCACCATGTGGTTGCTGGGAATTGAACTCAGGACCTCTGGAAGAGCAGTCAGTGCTCTTAACTGCTAAGCCATCTCTCCAGCCCCACTCTCCACTTTTTTAATGGTCCCCTTCCTTCCCCTTCTGCTTCATGTTAAATATACATGCATGTGTATATTAAATCCACATGTGAGAGAAAACCTGCAGCCTTTGTCACCTCTCCTGTCATTTCCCCTCACTTGGGTCTCCTTCTCCTTGCTCACCATCCCCCTTTACATTCTCATGCCATTCACTCGTACGTGCATAGTCTGCAGTGAGAGACAATGTGACAGTCCAGACCCCATGACTCTAAAGCCAGACGCGTAGTAAGTTTCCCAAGTCAGACACACATGCGGATCTTGGGGGTAGCCTTTCGTGATGTATTGTCACTTGAAAGAGGTGTTTTGCTAAACTCGGTAGGAAAAAAAATGCACAGCACATATTCTTCTTGTGACGCTGGGTCTCCTGCTCGGTTCAGTTCAGAAGTTGCTCCTGGAGGATTTACAGTTTGGCAGGCGACGTTCCATTGACCTGGAGAAGGAAGAGGAAATGGGCCTTCAGCAGCTAGTCATCTGCTGATTACTAGCTTTCGGGAGAGGGAGAGAGAATAAAGTGATTTATCCCCTTCCTGATGAGGATAAACATTAAGTAAGTGTGAAATGAAACAAATAAAACTTTCCTTCAGAGTTCAGAGAAAGGCTGTATAGTTTACCAAGAACTTGTGTGTGTGTGTGTGTGTGTGTGTGTGTGTGTGTGTGTGTGTGTGTGTTTGTCTTGTTTTAATGCTGGCATTGAACCAGGACCTCCAGCATGCTAAGCACAAGTACCTGTTACTAAGAAGTTGAACCGAGTTAAAGACTTCAGACTGAAAATGTAGAGGATGGCAGCTCTCACAGGGCATTTAGTGTTATGTAACCTTCACGAATTCCTCAGAACCATATTATTGTTTTGCCATCAAGGGACAGGGTTAGAGGACTCTAGAGTTGAGCTTTTAGACACTACAGTGCATTGTCTGCTAGAATGTGGGGCTCAGAAGGAGCCTGAGAAAATTACATCAAACCGAATCTATTTCTTCATGACACAGATAAGAAAGTTGAAGCCTAATGGATTTCATTTGATTTCTCAGAGTTTGGGCACAGTCAGGTGGCTGGGAACACAGGGAACATACACCGAAGGTCTCTATGGTTAATTTCTAATTGACTTTTAGCTTTGATAACACCTATCAAGTAAATTACTTCCGCTTCACATACAAGGAAACAGAGGTCTTGAAATGTGATAGCGATTTCCCTCAGGTCACAGTACTAACTAGACGAATACTTGCCTCACAGGCAGGAAGCTCTGGGTTTCATCTCCAATACTACCTAAAACCAGGTATGGTGGAGTGTGTGGCAGTCAGCTCCCAGGAGGGTGAGGCAGGAGGATCCTTTCTTCAAAGACATTCCTGACTGCAGACTAAGTTGTAAGGCATCCAGGACCATATGACCCAACTACAGCAGTCACCACATCAAACCTGAAGGACTTTCTACAATGTTCATTCAACCAGGAAAGTGGGGCCCATGAACGGACAGGCTTAAGAGCAAGCATCCTGGAGTTCTGAACAGGGGGTAGTGGAACAGCATGTTGAAATAAGCTTAGTGTAGAAGAGACTGAATGGGGATGCATCTGGGGACAGGGGCTGTTACTGAGGGGCAATTAAAGCAGTACCTAGGCGGACGGTGGTAATCACAGAGCAGAGTGCCATGAAGAAGCATCCTTAAGGAAATGCCCAGGAATCTGCATGGTTCGTTCGATAAAGGCTGCCCAAAGGAGGTTGGTTAGACAGGCAGTACCCAGTCTTGGACTGACTATTCTGAAGGACAATGGTGATCAGGCTGGGAGGGAAGATATAGCAGCAGAGTCACCTAAAAGGGGAGGACTGGAAGGGAGTCCGTGGTGCTGATTTTGAGGGACTGGACAGTTGAGGTCAAGTCAACCTCCCTTACTCCAAAATGGGGTAAAATTCCGAGTCTTAAAGGAGACATATGTTTGTACATCCAGTCCTGCTTGCAGGCCCACAAGTCAGTGCGGCATAATACTGAGAAGCTCAGACGTGACGTTCTTCTTCCCTCTCTAGCAAGAGCAGGGTTAGAAGCCCGGAAGGAAGGTGCCGATTTGGAATAAATGCCTGCAGTGAGTCAGCTCTTAGACACGAGTCAGCCCATCCCTGAATTTTGGTCTTCTTACCACAAGCCTCCCCACCTACTTCCATTCTGCTCTTTCTCCTCAGCTCCTGCTTTCCTGACTGACATCTTTCTCTCTTACCTAAAATTCCCAGATACATTCTTTGGTAATTTCTTCACTGTCTGCCAATAGTGTGCCACTTCGGTCAGCTCGGAGGTAGAAGCCATTGGGTGCCAGCACCGTAAGCAAGCTGCTCCCCTGAAGTTCTATACAGAAGTTGAGGGCAAATTTTCCCCAAGGGCGGAAGGTGCCAAAGGATGTTATTGACCAGAAGGATCCACCCTGTGCTGGGGAGGGAAAGAGCTCAGGTTGGTTGGCCATTTGGAAAGCAATTTTTTTAGCAATAAAACCTCCAACAGGGCTTCCGAGAAGCATGTTACCCTCCCTCTGGGGATCACATCCTGTCTGCATTAGCATGTCCCTCTGTAGAAATGCAGAGGGGCCAGTGGGAACCTCACCGATGTTTATTCTGCTAACCCACACTAGAACCTCGAAGTTCGAAACCAACCCAAACCCCTGTTTTCCTTTTTATGCTGAGTAGTGACTTGGGTATCAGGTCCTAAAGTCCAGCCTGGGGCTGAGGCTAGGGCTGGATAATGATCTCTGGGTGGGGAAGAGGAACGGCTCACCCTGAAAGTGATAGATGCCCTCGTGGCAGGGCAGTAGCTGAATGCAGTCAGGCTGATCCATGTTGCACTTCAGCAGGTCATGGTCGGAGGAGGAGCCCACATACCCGTACCGACCTCGCAAGACGAGAAAGGGGCGATTGGCAAATCGAATCCCCAGCTCTTCGTTAGGGCCTGAAAAACACAAGAAGGGGTTAACTGGATAGGCTGGCTCTCTGGGATTTCCTGGATGGAAGAAAAGGAGTTCTAAGGATGCTCAGGGATGTTGTGGATATTTTTCTGTGTGTGTGTGTGTGTGTGTGTGTGTGTGTGTGTGTGTGTATGGAAGCCACACGAGGGTGCCAGGTGTCCTCCTCTGTCACTCTTACTCATATTCTCTTGAGATAGGACTTCTAACTGGACCTGTAACTTGGCGTTTTTCATGAAGGTTGAAGGCCAGTAAGCCTCAACACTTGTCCAGTCTCTCTGCTCCTGTCCCCTCCAGTGCTGAGGTTATAGGTGTCCACACGACACCCAGCTTCTTACCTGTGTGCCGGGGATCAGAACTCGGGTCTTCACACTGGTGTAGCAAGTGCTTTGCTCACTGAGCCATCAATCACTCTAGCCCCAGAATGATGTCTGCATTTTAACCTTTAGTAAACACCTACTATGTGCAGGGTCTTACAAGGTGCTTGTGAAGATGTTTGCAAGGGCACTCAGGACCACTTGGAGCACAAGAAATTTAAATATTCTCCCTTCTTTGGGATGTGTTCATCTATTTAATCCCCACCTCAACCCTGTGAAACATAGGAGCCAGAATCCTTTGTCACAGAATTTAAAACTGAAGCTCAAAGGTGGTTTGTTCCAACAACAAGCACTGGGCAATGGAACTCACACCCTAAGCTCCTTAACTCAGTGCTTCCAGTGCCTTTAAAAACATGGTCCTGCGTGTGAAAACACTTTCCACCGAAGAGTAAGAACCCGGGTTCAATCACTGGAACCCACAGTGAAAGGGGAAAACCAAGAGAACGGATCCCTGAGGGTCGTTCTCTGACCTCCGTGCTCATTCTCCCCCACCCCATACATATGCAACAATAATAAACACAAATTTAAAAGTCCACTTGTATGTGATGTGGGCTAGACTGGGAGGAGAGTGGCTGGGCTCACCTGGGATGGTGACATTTGACATTAGCAGGCCATTGGAGGCAATGCTCAGGTAACGCCCATTGGGGGACTGCAGAGTGATTTTCCCACAATTCCAGTGCACTCGGAAGAAGGTGTCAGGCTCCATGGGGTGCCCGTCTGCTATGATTGCTCGGTGCCTCCTCTGGAGAGAATGTGGGAACCAGGGACAAGAAGTAAGGATGACAACGTCAGCTTTTCCCCACCCCATTCCCATATCCTCCACCTTCCCATCTCCCTCCCCAGCTTCTGTGATTTTCTAGAGTATGCTTTATGCTTTCAATGCCTCACTGTAAGGTGATAAAGAAAAAATTATCTCCACAAAAATAAATTTTGAGATCTCAGATCTTCCATCTCCTTCGGTCTGCAGTGTAATCCCGTGAGAAGCATAGGGGCCAGGATATTTTAGGAAAAGAAATAGGGGTTGGGGATTTAGCTCAGTGGTAGAGCGCTTGCCTGGCAAGCATAAGGCCCTGGGTTCGGTCCCCATCTCCGGAAAAAAAAAAAAAAAAAAAAAAGGAAAAGAAATAAATGTTGACCCTGACTTCAAAGTAATTTTGAAAGGTTTAGAGTGAAAGCTATAAAATACCTACAAGACCCGAGGGAAACACTTTGCAACATGGGGGTCAAAGAGTGATTTACTGGGATGGAAAACAATTAAACATTTGAAAATTTGGACTCTGTGGATGAAACCAAACAAACTTGCTTTTCAAAAATGCCATCAAAAAATGCAAAGGGGTCTAGGTGTGGTGGCGCATGCTTTTAATCCCAGCAGGGACAAGCAGATCTGAGAGTTTGAGGCCAGCCTGGTCTAAATCATGTGTTGTAGGAGAAGCCAAAGCTATATAGTAAGACCCCTTCTCAAAAAATAATACATACATACATACATGCATACATACACACATACATAACAAGAAAATACATAGATGAGGCATGGACTGGAGAAAGCATGCATAGCACATAGATTTGACAAAGGACTTGGATTTAGAACACATGAAGAGCTAATGCCTTTCAGTTATAAGACGACTGGCCCAGTAACTATTTGAAGACAAGTAGCAAAGAAGACATACAACTACCAAATAGATTTTGAAGAGATGCTTAAATAACCACTTATAAATTATATAAACACTAACACACATTATAAGATGTTACACAGCCACGAGAGGGAAACAAAACACAGTGTAATACTAAGTGCTGGTGACGTTAGGCAGGTGAACCCGGCTGGAAACATAGAAAATGGCGTAGTGGTTTTGAAAATTGATATTTTTTTCTGTCTTTATTCTCCTTTAAAATATAATCTTATGTAGTTCAGGCTGGCCTAAACTACACACACACACACACACACACACACACACACACACACACAAAACCAAGGCCAGACTTGAATTCTTCATCCATCTGTCCTGATCTACCTGTTTCTAGTTCTCACGCTCTGGGATTACAGGCCTCACACCCAGCTGAAAACAGTGTGACCCTGTCTTGAGACATTAAGCACATCTCCATTGTATAACCCAGTAGCTCTACTCCTGGGTGCTTATCTAAGATATATGACAATAAAAGCCTGCACAAGATTTCCTCGTGGACGTTCATAGCAACTTTATTCATAGGAGACCAAACTGTAAACAACCCAAGTGTTTAACAGCAACTGAATGGATATACAAATCATGTTTATGCTTATGAGTAATATGAGAGGCTACTGCACAGCGGATGTACTACTGACATATGCGACAACGTGGGTGGGACTGAGTAAAATTCTGCTCTCCCAAAGAAGTGTCATAGGGCTGGCGAGATGGCTTAGCAGTGGAAAGCACTGGCTGCTCTTCCAGAGGTCCTGAGTTCAATTCCCAGCAACCACATGGTGGCTCATGACCACCTGTGATGAGATCCGATGCCTTCCTGTGGTGTGTCTGAGGACAACGACGGTGTACTCACATACATAATATAAAAAAATCTTTAAAAAAGTAAAGTTGTCTAGCATATACACCATATGAGTTCATTTAGATGAAATTCTAGAGCAGGCAAATTTACTCTGTAACAGCAGGACGAGCAGAGACCAGCGGTGGGAGAAGGAGCCTGCTAGAGGAAAACTGAGGGGATAGTGAGGGAATGTGTATGGTGGCAGAACCAATGCTTACCTTGTGGTATTGCTGTGATGGTTGCATGGTTATATACATCGGCTGAAGCACCCTGAGTTTTACACTTAACGTAGGTCAATTTATTCATAGAACTTACATCATTCATCCATATATATACAAGATATAATGTATACCATATGTCATATGATTCACCTTTGTTTCACTAATGTGTTATTAACATTCTTTTTTTTTTAAAGGGAAAGGGCCCATTGGGTAAAAATGGATATCTATTGGGTTGGGCCTCTATAGCTCATCTAATCTTATCTGGCCATACACACTGGGGAAGGAGAAAGTATGTCTAGACAGGGAGAGCTCGGAGTTTACAGTTTCTGGCATTGAAGCTCAAAGTCTCACCTGGGCTAGGTAGAAGCCATTGGCTGAACGAAGCTGTAAGATAGGGGACTCGCTGTCACATTCATACTGGAACAAGGACATTTGTGTCAATCGCTCAGAAGCGGCACACACCTCGGCATCTGAAGGGAAGGGAAGTAGGCAGCTTTTAGCTCAGTCCCAGCCCCTCCCCCATGCTTCTTGTTGGCTTTCCCTGAATTTTTCCCTTCCTCAACCTTAGGCTACATGGGAATAATGTGGACAAGCCCAGGTGGCTTTCCCCTAAAGCTGTATTGTCATTTGTTAGTCTGCCTCACAAGAAGTCTCCTCGGGGTCCCAGGATCTTATGACTAAGGTTCAAAATTTCTTGCTTGTCCTGTGCCAGTTAGTGTTTTGCTGGCTTGACACAAGATGGAGTCCTCTGGAAATAGGGAATCTTAACTGAGAGGTAGATTCCATCAGATTACTTGTAGGCAAGTCTGTTGGGAGCATTTTCTTGATTAGTCATTGATGTGGAAGGGCCCAGGGGCCAGCCCACTGTGAACAGTACCAATATTCCTGGGTGATACAAGAAAGCAAACTGGGCAAGCCATGGGGAACAAGCCAATAATCACTGTTCCTCTACGGTTCTGTTTCAGTTCCTGTCCTTAACTTCCCTCAGTGATGTATAGAAACCTGCAAGTGTAAGTCAAAAAAACCAAAAAACCCCAAAACTAAAGCAAAACAGCAGCAGCAGCAGCAGCAGCAGCAGCAGCAGCAGCAGCAGCAGCAGCAGCAGCAGCAGCAGCAAGGATTCCCCGCCCCCCAACACCAAACCCTTTCTTCCCCCAAGTTGTTTTGGGCATGGTGTCTATCACAGCAACCAAAGACTAGGGCACATCCTGAACACAGTTTCCTCCTTTTAGCACCTAGCCCTCTCCCCATGCCCACCCTATGGTGGTATTGGACCCTGTACTTGCCATAGATGACTGAGAGGAACCTCCGAGACTTTGACTTCAGGCTGACCCAGGCTGGGAAGTGTTGTAGGACAAACCACTCCTCGCCCTTCATGGGGGTGGAGCCCACTCCCAGGAGTAGATGTGAACCCTGTGGATATAACGAGCCGCCTTCTCCATCACATAGGGCCACGAGTCCTCGAGGCCGCACTTGCATGTGAAAAGCTGTCTGTGTTGAGCGCTTAGGGACCAGGCGGTCTACGCGAGACAAGAAATGGTGTGTAGAAGTCTCCAGGTGGTAGCATCCATCTTGGAAATGTAACAGGAAACCACATTCCTCTAGGCAGGGGACTGCTGCGTCCACCCAGACTCGGCCCACAGTGTGGTCTGCTCGGGCATAGCTGTGGTAGGTGGGGCTATAGAGGATCACGTGGACATGCAGGGCTGGCCTGGGAGTCCACATGTGGTAAGCCGAAAGAACTCTGGAGTTGCAGAATACATCTTGACCATCCGATTCAAGATAGCGACCAGAGATTATGCACTGGAGGGTCCACTTGCCATTTCGGTGGAAACGGAGCAGGAAGCATCCGTGATGGCTAGTTCTTGGCTTGCCATAGCACACGGTACCGTCTGCTTCGCACAGCAGGTAGAGGCCCTGCAAGCTTTTTAGTCGTACCACAGCCTGTGTTTCATGTTCATTGCTCACCAGGAGCTCCCAGGTCTGGAGGTGTCAGGAAGAGGAGGGGAATAAATAGTACCAAGTCAACAACCAAAACCTCGCCCCTTTGGTACCAACCAGCACCTCCAACAAGACCAGTTACCCTCCCTTCCATATCTGCATCTCCTTGCTATGAATGTCTTCTTGTTTAATCAACGCAATTGAAAAGGTTTCTGGGCTGGGGTGGGGGTGGGGGTGTTCATGCCTTTAATTCCAGCACTCAGGAGACAGAGGCAGCGGGTTCTTGTTGAGTTCAAGGTCAGCCTGGTTTGCATAGCGAGGTCTAGACCAGCAAGGGATACATAGTGAGCCTGTCTCAAAACAGTACAGAACAAAGCAAACAAACAAACAAGAACAACAACAAAGATCTATGGGCTGCTCACTTCTAGAGCCATAGGACTTCTTAAGACCCAGTGGGAACCAGAGAGATAACTCAGTATTAAGGGCACTAGGCCTCCAAAACCCGACAGTCTGACGTCTGTCTCTGGAAGCCACATTTTAAAAGCTAGATGCAGTCTGGTGAGATTGTACAATGGGTAAAGTCGCCAAGCCTGATGACCTGAGTTTGATCCCCGGGTCCCAGTTGGTGGAAACAAAGAACTGACTCCTGCAAGTTGACCTCTGACCTCCGCATGTGTGCCATGGTACACCCATGTGCACATGCGCGCACACACACACACACACACACACACACACACACACACACACACACGCACGTAAATGAATGAATAAAAATATAATAATTTAAAAAGCTTGATACAGTGGTGGCAGGCATCTGTAATTCTAGAATTCTGGTGGCAAGATGGGAGGCAGAGACAGGAGCATCTTCTGGGAGCTCATGGGCATGATGGTCTAAGCACAGGGTATAGGCAAACCCCGGAGACTGACTCAGCCAGGTGGGAGAGAACGGCCTCTGCAAAGTTGTTCTCGGAGCTCACATGTATGTACTTGTGTACACACACACACACACACACACACACACACACACACACACAGAGAGAGAGAGAGAGAGAGAGAGAGAGAGAGAGAGAGAGAGAGAGAGAGAGAGAGAGACCAATGAGATTAGGACCTCAGAGAAGCTAAATCTTCCTCTTCCCTTTATTCCCAACCCTTCGATACCTACAAGCTTTGTTATAGGTTTTATTTCTTTCACCTTTTCTACAGCCCCTGGAAGCTTCCTACCCAGTACCTCCACCTGCAGGGTCCACTTCAACAGGAAAAGAGGCAGAAAGGTATCCTAACTTTTGGTATAGATGCTGAGGGACCATTTGTAGGCACACGGTGGTAAACTTGGTTGGATGACTTTACTCCTATTCCTCTCTAACAGAGACCAAGTCAGCAAGTGCTTGGGTCTTGTACTATATGGTCCCACTTCCTCTGGATGCCTGGTTCTGCCTTCCAGCCTCAAACCCCTACCTCTCTGCTTTGTGATAACACAACCGCCCTTTGTTGGGATGGAGTGTAGGAAACATTGAAGCAGTCAGGCCAGCACTGGACTTCATCTTAGGGACACATTTTGGAAGGTAGAACCATGAGGATCCATGAGCAAAAGCCTGGAGTAGAAGTGTCTTGGCATGGCAACAGCAGACACTCTGCCAGTAATTAGAATGGAAGCACAACGCACACACACACACACACACACACACACACACACACACACACACACACACACACACACACACACACAGCGCACTCAGAAAATGGGTTCTGGTCCAGGTTCGCCTTGTTACCTGTCTCCTGCCCAAACTCTTTGCAGTAGCTGTGACTGTACTCTTATATGCTTCAAAGGTGAGGTAGGTTCCTGCCCAGCTGATGAGCCCAACCCTGAGGGCCTCCGCCTTTGGATGTCTGTGTATCCAGTCCACCTCAGCCATGGGGCTGGTGTCACAAGTGATGGCTCTGTCCGGCCCAGGCTTCCCCCCGGTGGTAAGGTCCCACAGGCCATATGGCCCAGAATAAGGCCCGTAGTACCCACCAGAAGCCGTTCCCAGAGTAAACTTCCCAGGCAAGGTCTGGCCTAGGGCCCAGCACCTCTGTGACCCGGGGGCATTGTGACTGTAAAGGGTACCTTTATCCCACCAGAGTGGGGGAAGAGCACTGGCATAGTAGCATCAATCATGGGCCAAAGGAAGTGGGGTCCTGTGCTTTGGGCGTTTGTCTTTGTAACCCCAAGCAATGAGGTAGGATTAAACTGGGAATCGGTGCTGCAACCTCGACTTTAGACCTGCTCCTCTCTCTTATTAACAAGATAGGAATCAACCTATTTACTTCCTAACAAGGGCAGTCTGCTTGCTTCTCTGTGGCCCCTCTCTCTCTCTCTCTCTCTCTCTCTCTCTCTCTCTCTCTCTCTCTCTCTCTCTAGTTCAAGTCAGCCAAGGTTAAAAAAAAAAAATCGGTCTTTAGGGACCTTAGGAAGACAAGGTCAAAATGATTTGGAAACTATTTTGTAGAGAAGGCAAGGAAACTGGATACGTGACCATTGAGGATGAAATTACTTCTAAAGGCTCAGACAGAATGGTGTAGGTGGAGGAAACCCCAGAACTGCGTTTTACCAAACCCAGCTGCGTTACAGGTGAACTGGCCAGGCAGAAAGCCAGATCTGCCAGAAAAGGAGACCAGCCTCCCCCTCCCCCAGCCTCTGCTGGATCACTGCCAGCAAAGCTCGAGGAGAAAACGTCAGCCCAGAACCTGGACAGACTGAGAAGACCAAAAGAGGTCCTTGGAATGGGGACAACAGGCCTTGCTTTGTCTTTGCTGGGATTCGCAGGGAAACAGGTAATCAACCTTGCTTGGAGAACAGCTCAGAGCCCTGGTCTTTCAGGTACACTTCCTGATTCTGCATAGATGGAATCTTCCCACGTAGACAGGGTCTCAGTGGTGCCCGGCAAAGGCTCGCCCAGGGTTCAGTAAATAAGGCTCAGAGATGTTCACCGGAGCTGGAATCTGGGTAATTTGAAACATGCATGTTGTTGGGCTGACAGGATTGATCACTCTTCTTGTGTGTCTTGGGGGACCTATCTTTTTAATGTCCATTTCTCCTCCATGTACAAAGCTATGATAAGTACAAACATTAAGTATGATATGTAAGTAGCTAGGTAAGAGATAGGGAACAGACTGTGGTTTTTGGAATGAGAAAGGTATTCATACCCTTAATCAACCATCCTGGAATTGAGGAAGAAATGGAATTTTTTCCCCAGCTAGAAGCACTACAGGGGAAGCTGAGGAAGAAAGGGCAGTGCATATTGCCCTCTGGGCTTCAGCTGCTCTCAGTCTCTCCCATATTATCTTTCTGTGCCCACAGTAACTCAGCTTCCCAACTTCCAGTCGACAGACAACACCGGGTACAAACCACAGCAAATTTATTACTCAATATCCAGTCCCACATCATAGCACCACCCGGAGCCCTCACTTTCCTCCCCCCAAACCTGGCCCCAAGGGTACACCCAAAACAGAAAAAAACCAAAAAAACCAAAACCAAAACGAAATTAAATCCAGATCCCTGCTCCTCCCCTGGAAGAGGGGGCCTTGGCCAGGAAGCCCTTCCACAGGTCCCAGCAGGCAGGAGAGCAGAACCCTCTGTGCCCAGAGAGCAAGGCTCCAGGCTCCAACAACAAGAGAGAGCATGCAGGCAGGCACAGGAGCAGAGGCCTGTCTGTGGGGAGGAAAAGTGGGAAGGAAGGGCACTGCCTGAGGAGTCCGGGAGTCTGGCCATCCCGGGATGCACGCGGGAGCTTCCGGGCAGCAGGGGCCTGCCCCTGGCTGGCTAGCGCTTTGATAGCTCATGGGACAGCCAGTCCAGACCATCATACAGGCCTGTGCCTTGGGTGGCACAGGTGGCCTGGACGTACCACTGTAGGAAGAAAGAGAAGGAAATCAGCCTCAGGGAAGGAAAGGGATTCCTCTGTCCAGTCGGGCTCCCCAGGAAAGCCTGGAGCCCAGTGCCAAAGGGACACGATCCTTACCGTGCGGCTACGCAAGTGTTGAAGCCCCAGCTTGTCAGTCAGTTCGCTCACAGGCATGGCATTGGGCATGTCCTGCTTGTTGGCAAACACCAACAGCACCGCATCCCGAAGCTCATCCTCCTGCAGCTGAGGGGAGAAGGGGGAGATGGGGGCCTGTGCTTGCAAGGCTACCTAGGCTCCCTGCTGACCGCACTGTTGGGGAGAGCACCCCTTTCAAACTTCCAGATTCTTTGTAGGAAAAATACAGTGTACTGTGTAGTTCACCACTGAACACAAGACAGTTATAAACGAGCTCAAAACCTTTCAACTTTACCTCAAGGAAAAAAAAACAATCCTATTTTAAGAGCTTGTTCTAAACAAAAAAATGACAACAGAAAAGAACAAACAAAACAAGTAATGTATGATGTTGTTTCTCTGTAGCATAGATAACCTCTCTCTCTTTCTCCCAACCCCTTAGGCTCAGATGGGAAAGGATTTAAAAAGAAAAAAAAAAAGGGTCTTGTCTACTGGATGAGCTAATACTTATCTGGTACCACGAAGGAAAACTTCCTGCCCTTAGTGTCCTGGACTTCCAGACTACCCCAGAGGCCTCCCTGTCTGAAAGCCAAGGGCCCAGTTCCCAGAGCTGGGTATTTACCATCTTCTGGAGTTCATCAGCAGACTCCTGGACCCGCTCCCGGTCATTGCTGTCCACCACAAAGATGAGGCCCTGGGTGGGAAGGAAGAAGGAAGCAGAAGGGATCACTCCTACCTAGGTCCCATCCTTACCTGGCCTAGTCTCACTTCTTCCATCTTGAGTTGGATCAGCCCTTCTCATCTGGCAAATGTACAGTAAGGGTTTGCAGGGACCACTGAGGGAGCCAGCTAAAAGATGTGTAGTTGAGCTCTACGGTAGACGGCGTGGCCTTAGAACTTCTGCTTCCCAGAAGAAGACGAGGCTGAGTTCTTAAGCTTAGCAAAGGTGAGAGTGATGACAGTCAAGGGAGCAGCCAGCAACTCAGTCCTGGTCTAACACCCTCTCCCAGGGACTGCCTCCCCCCGCCACCTTCCAACCCAACTCCACCTGAGTGTTCTGGAAGTAGTGCCGCCACAAAGGCCGAATCTTATCCTGGCCTCCGACATCCCAGACTGTGAAACAGATGTTCTTATATTCCACTGTTTCCACATTGAAGCCTGCAGAATTTTTTTTTTTTTTTTTGGAGGAGAAAAAAAAAAAAAAAAAAAAAAGTCCTGAAAGGAACTCATTAAAACCACTCGGATCTCTTCAAAGCACATAAACCCAGATGACAATGACCACCAAGGCCAAGGGGAATTGAATCCAGAGGATCGGAGGTCAACAGATATGCTAGGCTCATGGTCCACGCCTCAGGCACCATCAGGCGCTTAGAGATATGGTGACCCATTTCTCAAGTAGCTGTATCTGGTGTCAGGGTCAGGAACAGATAAGGGCCTCGGCAGAAGTAGGAGCAGACCCCGACAAGGCCCAAAGCGACATTCCCGCGGCCCCCTGCCTTGTTCCCGGCTCACCTATGGTGGGGATGGTGGTGACAATCTCCCCCAACTTCAGTTTGTACAGGATGGTAGTCTTGCCAGCCGCATCCAAGCCAACTGCAACGGAGAGAGGGGCAAAGAATGGAGACGGGAGCGAGAGAGCCCCCTAGAGACCAGGGAAAGGGAGAGGCCTGGCCAGCTGATGGTGATGGGGGCGGAGAGCGGGAGCGCCTCCAGGTGCGCGCTGTTCTCCACCTTCCGGGCCTTGAGGGCAGTCTAGGTGGCGAGTGCCAACTCCTGCCCCTCAAGTGCCCGAGGGGCGACAGGGGTTAGGGAGGTAGGGGACCCGGGAGGAAGGCCGCGTTCCTTTGAAAAGTCGTTTCCAAGGGCGGAATCCTCTCTTCTTAGCAGCCGGGCTGGGGCGGAGGAAGCGTCACCCCACCCAGGCCCCAGCTCCGGGTTTCAGGCCCGGGGCCGACACTGCAGATCCTGGCTTGCACGGGAGCGCGGCCTCAGAGGCTTGGGCGGTAGGGTGTCTCGGGGTCAGGGGACCAGGTGAGCGGGGCTGGAGGGACGCGGGGGCGGGAGGGCTGCGGCGGGGCCGGCGCCCCAAGCGGGCCGCGCGCTCGATCTGCCTCACCCATAAGGATCCGCATCTGCTTCTTCCCGAAGATCCGCGAAAAGAGCGCGGACACCGTGAGGCCCATGGCGGGGCCCGGGGCGGGGGCGCGGGCAGGGGACGCGGGGCGAGGGCTGGAACCGGCCGGCCGCGGGGGGATGGGGCGCAACAGCAGAAGGAGGAGGCGCCGCCGCCGCCGCCACCTCCGCGCGTCCGGGTCCGCCCGACGTCACGTGGCCCCGCCCCTCCGGGTCCGCCCCAGCCCCGCCCCTAGGCGCGTTTGCGGAAGAACTGAAGTCGAGCGAGGCCTGGCAGCCTGCCTGGGGCCGAGGGCTTGTTCTGGGTCGCTAGTCTCTGCATGACTTTGCTTTACTCTTAAGTCATAGACTTGCACTCGTAAGACGGCTTTGATAGGGTCCACACGAACATGTAAAAGATCCTCAAAGTAGCATATTGTCTATTATTTTGAAACACGATGTAGCCTTTGGTGGTCTGGAACTTGCTATGTAGACCAGCCTGGTCACGAACTCACAGAGATGCGGCCGGCTTGGCCTCCTGAGTAGATTTTTATTACAGAAATATTTTCTTCAAACCCGTTTTCTCTCTCTGTCTTCCCCCCCCCCTCTCTCTCTCTCTCTCTCTCACAGAGTGAGCCTCCTCTCAGGCTTGGTATCTTCATAATGTCACAGGAGTCTTCTTTGTTTTTAGCCCCTCCCCACTTTTATGTCGTGTTCGTGTGTGGAGGTGTGTAGAGCTCAGAGAACAACTTGTAGGGATGTGTTCTCTCCTTCCACCGTGAGGGTCCTGGTGATAGAACTTAGGTCAGGTCACTGGGCCTGGTGAAAATCGCCTTTACTGCTGAGCCATCTTAAAAACCCCACAAGAGTCTTGATGGAACGGACACAAGCAAAGAGTCTTGATGGTGTCCTCCTGAGATGAAAATCTTTTAATGTCTTGTCACCCAAGATGAAATCTAAATGCCTTTAGGTTGGGTCCTACCCTTTGTTCCAGCTTCATCAATAGCCACCCACCTCCCACACCATAAGCTTCCTGGGCAAGTCAGGCTCACTGATAGATAGAGGTTCCTGTAAACATTTCCACTTTCCTTGATGCTGGTTTCCCACATTTGCATTTAGTTTGGCAGTCTTTACTCATTCCTCAAACTTCAAGTCATTTCCCCTAAGAGTCTCTGTCCTTCTGACAGGTGCCTCGCCTCTTTTATACCCTTCAACTATACCCTTACATACTATACTAGTGTGAGGGCAGCATCTACTTGTTTGCATGTCCTTGCTGTTAGGAGTTTCTCCAGGCCATGGCCATGTTTCTTCAATGGTACCATCAGGCATAGCAGTATGGTGAGAGGCAGACTGAGATAGGATTCCTAAACTTCCTAGCTGAGTGACATTGGACATGTTACCCCTCTGTACATTTACTTTATGTTTCAGTAAATGTAAATTGGTGCTAATGATACCCTCTGAACAGAATTTTGCAAAGACTAAATAGCAAAAACTCTTGTGAGACAGTCCCCACCCCAGCATATGCTGGTATGCAAGATGGACCTTATAGCTATATAATGTCCCTCTTACTAAGCAGAACTAAGCAAGGGAGCTATTATGTTAACTAGGTACTGGGCTCGTTTTCCTAGTATGAGTCCTAACTGTTGCCCTAAATGTTGGAAATTGCCCCAAATAGTTTGATGCGTCTTTCATCGTTTTTTTTGGGGGGGCAAATGCAGTGTGACGTCGCCCCCTGTCGCTCACTGGTGGTAGTTTGAGGGCAAAGTTAGGCATCTTCTCCAAACCACTGCTCAGGTGATCTTGACTTCGCTTTGGGTAACTATACCTGCAGGTTACTCTCTCTCCAGGCCACCAGCGTACACTGGGTGCGGAAGCCCCACCCATCTCACGCCCACCGAGGGCGGGGTCTGTGGCGTTTTGCTGTCGTCACTTCCAGTGGACCCGGAAGCGTTGTTGTCCCAGTTGTTGGGAAATCGTGATGGAACCGGTTTTAGAGTAAATCCTGGGCTGATCGTGGGCGGAGGGGGGCGGGTCTAGGTTGCGGTGGCTATGCGAGCTTCTAGGGCGGCACAGGATCAGGGCTTGTACCGGAGAGCCCTGGCTGAGTGTTCCTGCTAGGCCAGCGTCACTCCGCCTCCAGGTTGGAACTGTTTCCCACCTTCGGCCTGGCTCTCACAGTGCTTTTGCCTGGCCACCGCGGCCCCTCATCCCGCCCGGACCCCTGGACGACCGGGTGTATTGCCTGCAGCCAGACGATTCTCTCTGCTTTACTTCTAGCTGTTGTGGCTTTGTCCAGGGCTGCAAGAACGCTGACGTGGAGCAGCCCACTCCGGAACCCTCATGGAGAAGTTTGGGATGAATTTCGGGGGCGGCCCAAGCAAGAAAGATCTCTTAGAGACCATAGAGACACAGAAAAAGCAGCTTCTCCAGTACCAGGCAAGGCTCAAGGATGTGGTTCGCGCCTATAAAAGCCTGCTGAAGGAGAAAGAAGCCCTGGAGGCCAGCATCAAAGTACTGTCGGTATCCCACGAGGCAGATGCAGGCCTCTCAGGTGTGCAGCCTCCGGGTCTCACGTTTCCTGATTCTGTGGATGACCGGTGCTCCACTCACAGTGAGGATAGCACCGGAACTGCCACGAGCTTGGATACCGCAGCCAGTCTTACAAGTGTCAAGGGTGAATTTGGGGTTGAAGATGACAGAGTGGCCCGTGGACCACTTCCTCCAAAGTCTGAAGAGGCCAGTGGGTCAGAGAGTGGCGTTAGCAGTAGCAGTGGGGATGGGCCATCTGCGGGTAGTGAGATAGACAAAAGAGTGCATCAGCTGAAGACTCAATTGGCCACTTTGACTAGCTCCTTGGCTACAGTCACTCAGGAAAAGTCCCGAATGGAAGCGTCTTACCTGGCGGATAAGAAGAAGATGAAGCAGGACTTAGAAGATGCCAATAAAAAGGCAGAGGAAGAGCGGGGCCGCCTGGAGGGAGACTTGAAGGGGCTGCAAGAGCAGATAGCAGAAACCAAAGCCCGACTTATTACACAGCAGCACGATCGCGCCCAGGAGCAGAGTGACCATGCCTTGATGCTGCGGGAGCTACAGAAGCTTTTGCAGGAGGAGAGGACCCAACGCCAGGACCTGGAACTTCGGCTGGAAGAGACCAGAGAAGCCTTAGCAGGGCGGGCGTATGCAGCTGATCAGCTAGAAGGGTTTGAACTGCAGACCAAGCAGCTGACCCGTGAGGTAGAGGAGCTGAAAGGTGAGCTGCAAGCCATTCGAGAGGAGAAGAACCGACCAGATCCCCGGCTGCAGGAGCTTCAGCAGGAGGCTGCCCGTCTTAAAAGCCATTTCCAGGCCCAATTGCAGCAAGAAATGAGGAAGGTAATTATTTTTATGTCCTTCAAACAGTTATTTTAACTTCCATAGGAAATATTAGTATCTTATTTTTCTCTTTTGGTCATTTCTCTTTTGGTCATTAGATAACTGTCGTGTATGTGCACGCTCCTGTGCGTGCGTGTGTGTGTGTGTGTGTGTGTGTGTGTTTCATGAGGCAGGGTCTTCTCATGTAACCAAGTCTACCCTCATAGAGATCTGCCTGCTTTTCCGTACCAAGTGCTAGTATTAAAGGCACTCTCTTCTCCACTTACGACAGGGTCTTGTTCTAGTCAAGGAATGCCTGGTGCTTGTTAGTGGGTGAGTGCTGGGATTGTGGTTGGTTCCATCTTCCCGATATGCACACTGATATTTGATGTCAAGTGAGAAAGTCCACCAGTGAGTCCTAGGAAATCTTGTTTTGTGTGGTGTCCTTTTAACAGGATGAGGAGTTTCTGAGTATTTCTGGGTTCATGCCAAACAGCTCTATCTAGGCCTCTGGGTGTTGGCATCTTACCAGCGTGGGCTGTTAGTGACAGCTATTTAGGGAAAGATTGTGTGTGTCCTGAGAAGTGTGTGCTTATAGGTAGGAAGGAGGCAAAGGGGGTTTTCCCCGGAGAAGCGTCTCGTGTATGCGCTCGGTTGAGGTTTGCTTGTTTTAGAACTAAAACTGTTTTTGCAGTGTTCCCTTTCAATGGAGAGAGGGATCCAGGTTGGTTTTCAGTTTCCAGGAATGTTGGGAAAGGGAAAGAATGTTAGGCAGCTTCTTTAAATGATTCGGAAGGTGCGGGGCTAACAGGAAGGAACACATTTTGTATTCAAGCTTAGTGAAAAGTGGGAAACTGTGGTAGAAACAGCACATATACAAAGGAGTGTCAGTTATAAATCCCGCTTGTTCTGGGTCATCCCAAGCTCTGTTCACTTCTGTCTTGCTCCCCCATATCCGGTTGACTGTAGGGTTTTGTGACTTTCCTGGACGCCTTGTCACCTGTTCTTTGCTTTGCAGACAGCCCTTGCAGAGGACCAGCTTCGCCAGCAGTCTCAGGTAGAGGAGCAAAGGGTAGCAGCCCTGGAGAACCAGATCTCTGAGGTGTCTGAACTGCTGGGCACCTATGAGAAAGCCAAGCAGAAAGACCAGCTGGCCATCCAGAAGTTGAAGGATCGAATTTTACAGTTAGACTTGGAGAACAAGACACTGGCCCTTGCAGCCTCCAGCCGGTCTTCTCTTGACATCCATGGAGACGAATCCAGTCTGGATATCAATGTCTTGAAGGACAAGATGGAGAAGCTCAAGAGGCTCCTGCAGGTTGCAGCTAGGAAAAGCCAGGTGACCCTGGATGTAGAGAAGCTCTGTGACCCTGATATAATGGCCAACTCTGAGGCTGCGGATGGGGAGAAGGCTACTGCGCTTTACTACCAACAGGAGCTGAAGCAGCTGAAGGAAGAGTTTGAGCGGTACAAGATGAGAGCCCAGGTGGTGCTCAAAAGCAAGAACACCAAAGATGGGAACCTGGGGAAGGAGCTCGAGGCCGCACAAGAGCAGCTTGCGGAGTTGAAGGACAAGTATATCTCCCTGCGGCTGTCCTGTGAGGAGCTTGAAAGCCAGCACCAGCAGGAGGCTGAGGACTGGAAGCAGGAGCTGGCCCGGCTGCAGCAGCTCCATCAGCAGGAACTGGAGCGCAGCCAGCTGGACTTCAGGGACCGTACGCTGAAACTGGAGGAGGAGCTACATAAGCAGCAGGACCGGGCCCTGGCCGTACTCGCAGAGAAGGACTTGGAGTTGGAGCAGCTTCGTTCTGTGGCCTTATCCTCGGGGTTGCCAGGACGCAGAAGCCCTGTGGGAGGAGTGGGTGGTGGAGGTCTTGGGGACCCGGCCGACCCAGCTTCCTCGGATAGCTTGACCCAAGCCTTGCAGCTCGCTGCAGCCAACGAGCCCACCTTCTTCCTTTATGCTGAGCAGTTGGCCCGAAAGGAGGTGGAGATCACATCTCTGAGGAAGCAGAAACACAGGCTGGAGGTAGAGGCCCATCAGCTGCAGGAGAGGCTGCTGGAGGAGGGCGAGCGGCATCGAGAGGAGGTTGGAGCCCTTCAGAGCCACATCGAAAAGAACATCAGGGACCAGAGCAGGGAGGGAGCCAACCTGGAGTATCTCAAAAACATCATCTACCGCTTCCTGACCTTGCCAGACAGCCTGGGCCGCCAGCAGACCCTCACGGCCATCCTCACCATCTTGCACTTCAGTCCTGAGGAGAAACAAGTACTAATGAGGCTCCCAAGTGGTGGGAGCTGGTGGCCTTCTGGCAAGAGATGATAATTTTTTACCAACTCCCGAAATCTCCGTGCCTCTTTTATGTGGGAAGGGCAGGCTCGGATTTCTACGGCCTCTTCTCTTGCATTCTTATTTATTTCTTCACTGTGTTGAACTCAGAGCCGTTCAAAGTAGAATGGGATTATCTGTCAAGTGCCATTAATGCAACTTTATCCTTGGGCTCTTGGGAAACTGCCAATGTCGAGACAGCATCTTGTAGCGGTCTGTGTGTGGAGCAGGTTAGGGAGAAAGGCTGGGTGGGGGTAGGAGATGCAAGTTAAGGAAGTGGTGAGAGTCTTTATAAACGAGATGTTTTCTTATGCTCCTAGCTCAGAGCTAGGAGTAAATGTGACTCCCAGGGGAGTTCATCTGACTTTGGAACATACACAGTAGCTATGTGTGTATTCCTTCTCAGTCAGAATCTGGTCCACTTTTGTCCTAATTCTCTGGGGACATTAAAGTCAAGCTGGAAAGAGACCGGGGAGTTAGAAACAGTAATGGTTTGTCCAAAGGGCTGTGGAATCCTGAGTTTATCCCAGAACTTGGAGCTTTGTTTCCAGGAACCAGCTTACCACTTTGTGCCCTCCCAGGGAGGGTCCCAAGCAGCAGTGTGATCTTAGCGACTTCCAAATTGGTCCTATATGGGCCAGGGCAGGATTAAAAATAAACCTCTCCTGCTTAAGGTTGGCCTGAGAGTGTGAGTGAATGACTTTATGGTCTTTCCCTCAACATTGAGCTTGTGTAAGAAATGAAATCTTAGCTTCTTTCGGGGCATTTGGACAGTAAGCCGGGGCCTGCATGGGTACAAGGAATTTCTGCCAAGATTTATTCCCAGCTGTGTTTGCTTTTGCAAGAACAGGAAAAAGGAGGTAATTTGCTGCGGATTCCAAAACACTGTTAGGACCCTCACAGGAAAAGCAAAGTTCAGCTGAAATACTTTATGCCCTGTGATCCTGGCAAAGGTCAATTCTATTCTTTTTTCCTTTGGCTAATTCTATTCTTTAAGGAAAGTAGCTCTCAGAAAACTTGGGTCAAAGCTCTATCATTGCCCAACTCTTTTCTTCGATTAGTCTGCTCTTCCTGGTTATAAAGACCTTTGGACCTGAAAGACCAATGTTTGGCCATTTAATATATATCTTTTTGCTATTTTTATTATTGAGATCTGTTTTGTGAGGGTTTGGGATGCAGAAGACTTTGATTAATGATGTTTTCAATGGGAGGAGGTGACCTGATTATCTGTGTGAGCAGACTTCAATGGAACAGAAGTGATGTCCTTATGGTAATAACAATGGTCATTAAACCCGAGTGACTTGAGCTGTGTTTCTTTAACGGTGGTGTCTATACGTCTGGACACAAGTAGAGTGTGAAAGTAAATGGTGAATGAAAAGGCTAGATATATAGTTCTTTATATTGATCTTTGAGCTCGAATCCATATTCCATTATGTTAATCCATGAGCTTTACTCCAGGGAGGGATACCTCAGGGCTTTAACTGCCTGACATATAACAAATTTCTTAGGTTGGGATTGCCTGCGTGAGTGTGTGTGTGGTGCGTGTGTGTGTGTGTGTGTGTGTGTGTATGTGTGTGTGTGTGTGTGTGTGTGTGTGTTTGAAGGGTTCAGTGAGTGTGCTTGGTGCTTCCATAGTTACTGCTTCATATTCTAGAAACTAATCTGTTTGTAAGTGCTTTTTTTTCACTAAAATTGGGATTCATGATACCCTGGAAAGTTATCTCAGGACATCAAGCTAATAAGCTAATAATAGACTTCCTTCATTTCTTTATCTTGCTCCCTCTAAATGTCGGATATCCTGTGCTTGCTGTTATTTCTAGGTGGCTCTAGGAAGGACAGAAAGAAGCATAGCCACAGTCGCTTTTCCAGTATTTGCTGAGCTTAAATTTTTTCTTTGTCATTTTCATACACTTATAAAGTGAATTTTATTCATTCTCACTACATTGTCAATTCCTCCTCTCAAGTTCCCTCCCCTCTTCCACTGGAATTCTTGTCAGCAAGTTCCCCTCAAACGTTCCTTCTTGTGTGAGGCCCGGGGAGTTTAATAAAAAGTCGTTTCTCTCTCTCACCTTTAAATGAAAGTTAAGAACCCTTTGTTTTTACGTGTATGGGTGTTTTGCCTGGGTGCTTGGTCTGTTTCACACGCACGCCTTGTACCCTCATGAGTCAGAGAGGTCGTCTCATCCCCTGAAACTGGAGTTGCAGACAATAGCAAGGTCCCATATAGATGGTAGGAATTGAGCCTGGAAATGCTAGAGAGCAGTAATTGATAGCCTTTAACCACCGAGCCATCCCTCCAGCTCCTCAATTAGAGTTTCTTGCTCAAATATTTCAGCCATTTAGAAGTTTCTGCAGTAATTACAACCTGCTGCAGCAAGACACTTCCCGGATGGTGGGTGGGCTCAGCGCTGACCATGCACAAGCATGGATATTTGGAAGACAGTCTGACAAGGTCATCCAGCTAAACAACACTAGTAGGTTTCTCCCTGGGACCTACGGCCACACTCTTGGTGAGGTTTACAGAACCTGGTGCTCTGTGACATGGGCTTCAACTTCAACCAGAAGGAGGTTGGTAATCCCCACGACAGTCATGCCACTGTTACACTGGAGAACACATCTTCCCTGGCAGGTCACTATTGTAGCTCATAGGATATTGATGTGCAAGTAAGAATGTTGACAACTTGACCCTCTCCCCGCTCCCCCATGGCCTGCATAGCAGCTTCTGACAACAAAGGCTGGCTAGTAGGAAGGATGCCTGCAGCCCATTTCTAGCTTCCTTTCTGTTATGTCGTGTGACCGATTTACAACGTCTCCAGCAACCAGGTCTTACCATCAAGTTTGGTTGGAAAACCAAGAGAAACGTCAAAAGCCTGTATTGTTTTGGGAAGCCTTTGGGGCCTTCCTATCCAATAACTTGTAGGGAGATGTTCCATACCAGGGACTGGGAATTTTGATTAATAATCCATGGCTTCTAGAAGAATCATTCGTCCATGGAGAACACATCCATTTAACACTTTTAAAAAGATAAATATTATACATTATTTAGAGACTGGCTCTCTCTGTAGTCCTAAGTCTCCTAGAGCTCACTGTGTAGACCAGGCTGGCCACAAACTCAGAGTTCCTCCTGCCTCTGTCTCTCAAGTGCTAGCATTAAAAATCTGTGTTACCGTGATGCCTGGGCCAAGCTTGTGCATCTTTAATAAAGTTGTAGGGGTACATCTGGCTTTCCCTTTGTTTACCCACCACCCACACTTTGTGCATCTCATCCCTTTCTTCATTTTCAGACCTTTCCACCGCCATCCCCTTCTCTTATGCTTTCCTGTCCTGATGTGTTCGGTCTGCCCTGCCCCTAACAGCCCACTTCTGTCTCTTTATATTGTGTTTGACTTCTAGGAAAACAACTGGGCCAGTCTTAGGGTAGAAATTTAAATTATTTTTGGGACAGGATCTCACTATATAGCTGATTGTCCCGAAACTCACTATATAGACCAAGCTGTCTTCACACTCCAAGAGACCTGCCTACTTTTGCCTCTGGAGTACCAGCAAGCTAGTCATTCAAATTTAAGTTATCTCCTATATTGTATTGGTATTTTTGTCTTTATTTTTGTTCTTTAAAAAATGATTTTATACGTGGGTGTTGTGGCACAGGCTACTAGCCTTTAATCCCAGCCCTAGGGAAACAGAGGCAGGTGGATCTCTGAGTTCGCCTGCCCTACTTAGTAGTTCTAGGACATTCAGAGCTACACACAAAAACCCTGTCTTGGAACATAAAAAAATTGAAATTAAGTTTTTTTTTAAACGTATGTAGGCATTTTGTCTGCCTGTATTTCTGTGCACATGTATGTGCCGTTCCCACAGAGGCTAGAAAACACTGGAAACCCTTGAGTTGGGGTGTAAGAGGCTCCTTACCTGCCTTTTGAATGATCATTTCTTCAGCCCTGAGTTTGTCTTATTGAGAAGGGGTCTTGGGTATCTGGCCATGAACTTGCTATGTAGCCAAAGGTAACCTTTAGTGCCTGATCCTCCTGCCCCAGGTGCTGGGTTACAGATGTGTGCCATCATGCTCAGATCTTTCTATCTACTATTTGTATTTTTATTGAACATCTTCAACTGATAATATAGACACAATATGTGTATATTAATAAGGTAGCTTGTGATATGTTTCTGTCTTAGGGATTTTTTTCTTTCACAAAACATCATGACCAAAAAGCAAGTTGGGGAGGAAAGGGTTTACTCAGCTTACACTTCCATGCTGTTCATCACCAAAGGAAGTCAGGACTGGAACTCAAACGGGTCAGGAAGCAGGAACTGATGCAGAGGCCATGGAGGCCTCTTACTTACTGGCTTGCTTCCCCCTGGCTTGCTCAGCTTGCTCTCTTATAGAACCCAGGACTACCAGCCCAGGGACGGCACCACCCACAATGAGCTGCCCCACCCCCCTTGGTCACTGATTGAGAAAATGCCTTATAGCTGGATCTCATGGAGGCATTTCCTCAAGGGGGGCTCCTTTCTCTGTGATAACTCCAGCTTATGTCACGTTGACCCACAAAACCAACCAGTACATTTCTAAACCTGTAGTGTGTCCTAAGTCAGGTTAAACATGCCTTCTCAAACACCTGCCATTTCTTTATGATGAAAACATTCAGAATCCTAGCATTCTGAGATGTGCAGTATGCTGAACCTCACTTATAACCACCTCTCTTTGCAATAGCACAACAGGATTTCTTAAATTCTATGAGTACTCATGAATCCCTCCATTTCTTTTCCCCTACAACTCTCCCCGTCTGTAGGAATCCTACTCACAGCTTTGCTGAGATTGATTTTTTAGTTGTTGTAATTTCTTACACTCTGCAGCCCTGCATGGCCTTAACCTTTTTTAAAAATTTAATTTAATTTTATTTATTATGTATACAGCGTTCCATCTGCATGTATGCCTGCAGGCCAGAAGAGGGCATCAGATCTCATTACAGATGGTCGTGAGCCACCATGTGGGTGCTGGGAATTGAACTCAGGACCTCTGGAAGAGCAGTCAGTGCTCTTAACCACTGAGCCATCTCTCCAGCCCTGGCCATAAACTCTTGAAAAATTAAATTTAATAATTTGTATGTGTGTGTTGTATTGCATGTGTGTATAGGTGCACATGTAAATGTGGAGGCCATGGGTAGATGTTAAGTATCTTCTATTCTCTGTTATTTATTTTTGAAATAGTTGCTTTTTGACTTTTTCTTTTTGTTTGATTTTGTTTGTTTGTTTGTTGTTCTTTTTGTTTGTTTGATTTTGTTTTGTTTTATTTTTGAGACAGGTTTCTTTATGTAGGACAGGCTATTTGGAACTCACTAGGTAGACCAGGATGGCCTTTAACTCATAGAGATCGCCTGTCTCTGCCTTCCAGGTACTGGGATGAAAGATGTGTGCCAACATGCCAGGTTCTAGAAAGATTTATTTTGTGTGTGTGTGTGTGTGTGTGTGTGTGTGTGTTGGTAGGTGTAAGTATCCTCAGAGGCTTGGACTGTTGTCAGATCTCCCTGGTGTAGCAGTTAGAGGTGTAACCCATCTGTCATGGGTGCTGGAAACTGAACTTAGGCCCTCTGAAGAGCAGTGCATGGTCTCAATTGTGGAGCCATCTCTGCAGTCCTCTGCTGTGTTTATTAAAACAGCATTTCTTGCTGACCAGCAAGCCCAGAGGATCTGTGTTTCTCTGCCTCCTGAACACCGAGTTATAGATGTGTGTCATTGTGCCCTCCTTCTTACACAAGGCTTTAATATGGTAACTCAGGTCTTCATCCTTTTACAAGGTTACTCACTGAGTCCTTTTCCCAGGCCCCTAGTCTCCATAGTTTAATTAGCAGATAAAGTTATAGGTTTCCCAGGTCGTTTCCATGCCTGCTTAGTTGTGGTTGGTTGCCTACCTTCTGTCCCTATCATCCACATCCCCACCTTACCCTTCTGCCCCTAGTATTCCTCCTCTCACTTTTATATTGCAGGATTCTGTTACCCCCTATATCCCCCTGCTTAAGGCCTCCCCATCCCATGGATCCACTCCTTTCTAGTTTTCTGGCCCCTACACTTAATTACACATAAATACATTTATATAATAATTAGAAGCTAGAAGATTGGTTGTAACTGTGTCTTATGGCAGATCTCTTTTCTTCCGTTTATTTATTCACTCCACAACAGATCACAGACCCACTTTCCTCCTCTCCTCCCAGTCCCACCCTTACAAATCTGTCCCCCCATTTTCCCTTCCTCCTCTTCTCAGAGAAGGGGAAATTCTCCTTGGGTACCACCCCGTCCTGGGACTTCAATTTCCAGCAGGACCAAGCTCATCCTCCTACTGAGGCTTGGCCATGCAGTCCAGTTGGGGGAAGGGGATCCAGTGACAGGCAACAGAGTCAGTCAGAGACAGCACCCAGCCCCAGCCCCAAGCTCTAATTGTTAGGGGATCCACAAAAGACCAAGCTACACATCTGCTACATTTGTGTAGGGGGCTTAGGTCCAGCCTCTGTGTGCTCTTTAGTTGGTGGTTCAGTTTTGTGAGCCCCATGGGCCCAGGTTAATTGACTCTGTAGGTCTTTTTGTGATGTTCTTGACCCCTCTGGCTTGTTCAATATCCCCCACTCTTCCACAAGACTCCCCCAGCTCTGCCTGATGTTTGGCAGTGGGTCTCTGCATCTGTTTCCATTTGTTGCTGGATGAAGCCTCTCAGGAGACAGTTATGCTAGGCTCCTGTCTGCAAGCATAGCAGAGTATCATCAATAGTGTCAGTGGTTGGCTCTCTGCCATGGGATGTGTCTCAAGATGGGGTAGTCATTGGCTGGCCATTCCCTCAATCTCTGCTCTATCTTTATCCCTGCACATCTTGTAGGCAGGACAAATTTTGGGTGGAAGGTTTTGTGGGTGGGCTGATGTTTCCCCTCTCCACTGGAAGTCCTGCCTGGCTACAGGCGGTGGCCACTTGAGTTTCCATATCCCCAACTACTGGGAGCCTCCCTCATTCTAGGTCTCCAGCTAAGTCCCAGAGATGTCCCTTACTGATTTCTCTTCTCACACCCAGCCTTATACCCCAACGCCCAGTTTTAATCTTTTGAGAGACTACCACATTGGTTTCCACAGTGGTTGCATGAGTTACTAAGGGTTCCTCTTTCCCCACATCTTCAGCATTTTTGCCATTTTATCCTTGATGACTGCCTTTCTGACTGGGATTAGATGTAAGATCAGATGTAGTGTTTGCTTTGTGCTGATGGCTAAGGGTGTTGCACACTTTAAAAAAATATTTATTGACCATTTGTGTTCTTTTGAGAACTGCCACTGGCCCACTTATTGGTTGGCAGTGTTTTGGGGTTGGAGGGGGGTTTGTTTGGATTTGATACATACCCATGGTTTGCCTTAAACCCACAGCAGTCCCACTTTAGCTTCCTGTGTCCTGGGATTGGTGGTGTGTGCTATTGTGCGTGGCTCTTGTTCATTTTTAACGTGCTTCTGCCTTGGCTGCTCACATTTCTGTTGCTGTGATACAGTTCCCTGACAACAGCAACTTAAGGGAGAAAGGATGCCTTTTGGGTCATAGTTCCTCGCTACAGTCCATCATGGCGGAAGTTCCACCCCGGCAGGAAGTCCCACCCCGGCAGGAAGTCCCACCCTGGCAGGAAGTCCCACCCCGGCAGGAAGTCCAATCCAGGCAGGAAGTCTTAGGGCGGGAATGAATGAGGCTGAGGATCATGCTGCACTACAGTCAGGAAACAGAGCTTGGCTGCTGCTCAGCCAGCTTTCTCATTTTTCTGCATTCTCAAACATCAGCCCAGGGAATGGTACTACCCACCTACATTTAGGGCGGTTCTTCCTACATCAATAACCTAGTCAATACAACCTCATGGGCATGCCCAGACCTAATCTAATTAAAGTTATCCCCTACATGCATGCCTAGATGCTTGTTTCTTTGGTGATTCAACATTCTGTCAAATTGGCAATTATTAACCATCATAGCTACTCAGAAAATCTCTCCAGGTCACATTTCGCAGCCCATTTGTCTTTGCGCTCTCAACATTTTTTTTTTCTAGCCTAGTATATGGTGTTTGATAAATAGCCAAATGGATGAAAAGAGACCAAAAATACTAATCTTGTGTGTTCAGAGTAAGAGATTTTATTTTTCTGGTCTTGCTCTCCACTTCTTCTGGGACTGCTTTCTCAGGCACATTAGTGGATGTGCTTTGATTCCTTGGGTTTCTATGAATGTGACTAGAATTGACCTTATGTATAGGAGCCCCCTTTGGTTGTTACAGGAGTTAGGGAACTAGACCTGGTTTAGTCAGCGACTTCTCTAGCAGGAAGACCCCTGAGAAGAGGAAAATAAACTATGGCACGTGTTTAGGTCAAACTTAGCACAGGTCTTACTGTACAATGAACAATATGCTTTTCCACAGGAAAATGCCCTTGCACCTGAAGGTTGGATAGAAGGAAAGGCACCTCTACTTTTTGATTTTAAAAAACCCAAAAAAAAAAAAAAAAGAAAGAAATAAAAATATAATCTTCTATGGTTATAGAAAAGCTCTTAGCATAACTTTTTCTTCTCTCTGATGCTTAGGCTTGGTCATAAACACAGAAATGAATCGTGCCTTCAAACCAGCGCTCCGCGTCTAGGGAGACTCAAAGCCAAGATCTGTTTGCCTGGTTGGGATAGCAAAGAACGGTACAGTCTTTTGATGATCTTTTCTGGTGAACTGTCTGCCATTTCACCTGGCACCTTAGTCAATACTTGTGGATGCTGGTGGCCAGTTATCCCCTGGCATGGAAGGGAACAGGGTTTTCAGCAATTAGCGGACCATCCTTGGGAGATACATTGTTGGCTTCCTCTACATCCCTTACGTTCGAGGCCCTATTGCATTCATGACTCAGGTCATATCTGGATGTGTACAAGTCGGAGTCATAACTGTTATTCCCACAGTTACAGCGACCAACTTGGGCCAGGAGGGGATCAGCTGTGTCACAACCAGAGTGGATTCTCTACCCCGTTATGAGTCCCATGGCCTGAGCACTTCCTTTTTCCTTCTTATTGCAGATTCAGGTTCTGAACATGAAGAAGCCAATGACCAATGGATCATGTGAGTGTAAGGATACAGGGAAAGGCAGAGACTTAAACATGAACCCAGCTATAAGCAATGAACAATATTTATCATGTGGCTTAGGATGTGAGAAGTACATCTCACAGAGGAAAGAGGCAGGGTCCCGAGACCTGGACTGTTTAAACCCACTTGGCTTTGTGAGAGAGATGGCCATGTTGAAGAAAGGTCAGGATGTTAGATCTGAAAGAAATAGTAGAGTTTGTCAAATCACATTTCTCCTTGCTCATCAGGAGACCAAGATACACAGAGGATCGGTCAGCATGAACGTAATGAGACTTAACCAAGTGACCTAGAGGTCACTTGGCAGGGTGATGGGCAGTGGCCGAGTGGCTTGTGAGTGGGTCATTAGATACATGACAGATTGGTGAACCATGGACTTGGGCTTCCAGGGTACACCAGGCACAGAGAGAGAGAGAGAGAATGGCCATGGCTATAAGACTCTGTGCATGTGAGAGTCTCCCCTTTCCTCTTCCACCAGTGCTTCTAAATCTCTTACAGATACAAGAAGGAAAAGGGGAGAGACCATAAGGATAGTGCTACCAGTTGAGCTAACTAAGGGTGACTTAACTCAGTATTGTCCACCTGTGAGTGCTGGTGCTCATGTACCAAAATTCAGCTAGCTCATACATGAAACCTGGAACATTAGGTTAGTCACTGTTTGTCCATTTAAAAAGAAGACAGAATTTACTAGGTGATGGTGCACACTTTTTTTTTTTAGATTTATTTATTTTATTTATACACTATAGCTGTCTTCAGACACACCAGAGGAGGGCATCGAGTCCCACTACAGATGGCTGTGAGCCACCATGTGGTTGCTGGGAATTGGACTGAAGACCTCTGGAAGAGCAGCCAGTGCTCTTAACCGCTGAGCCATCTCTCCAGCCCCCGGTGGTGCACACTTTTAATTCCAGCATTCAGGAGGCAGGGGCAGGCAGATCTCTGAGTTCAAGGCCAGCCTAGTCTACAGAGTGAGTTCTAGGATAGCCAGGGCTACACAGAGAAGCTTGGTCATGAAAAACCAACTCTATATATCTTTAAAAATTATTTATTTATTCTCTGTGTGTTGTACACCTGCAGAGGCCCAAAGAGAACATCAGGTGCCTTGGAGCTGGCATTACAGGTAGTCGTGAGCTGCCTGATGTGAGTGTTTGGGAACCTAACTGAGGTTCTCTGGAAATAGCAGCAAGAACTCGTAGTCACTTAGACACCTCTCTAGTTCCCAGTAAATATAAATCTTTTAAAAGTTTTTTCTATTTTCTTAGTCTTTCCATGGACTCTGTACAGCTATATTTTCCTGAACCACTGAGAGTAAATTGCACATTCTTTCCTCTTGAAAGCATCAGAATTTCATAAGAACAAGGCTATTCTCTTACATAACATAGTGCAGTCATCGAGTACAGTAAGTCTAACATCTGTGTAATGCTATAATCTACCATCTGCAGCCCAGCTTATTAATTAGCGCGAGCATCCTTCGTGTCACTTCCCCATCTCTACTACAGAACTGAGCCTAGGATCGGATTGCACTTAAACCGTTATCACGTTCATTTCACCAGGAGCATTCCCCCCCCCGCCCTTGCTTTTGATAATGAAGAGTTTGATTTGTATTTCAGAACAATGACAGAAAGAATAGTAAGAGTGACCAAAGATCAAAACTGCAGAGGCAGGACTGAAAAGGAAAAGGTATCCACAAGCAAAGGGATAAACCCATGTTTAAAATCGCAGCGTCTCTACGGAGCTCTTCCTGCAGAATGTGCCAACGCTGTTCACTGCCCTATTCTTGTGACAGTGAAAGGTAAGGCAGAACTTCATCACAAGTCATACAACACGACTATTGACCGTTGTCTCTGAACCCCAGTGAGGGCATCCGGGAACAGGCACGAAGCAACGCCTTCACCACACTGAAACAGTTTGAGATCAACTTCCTGTATGGTTTCACACGTCAGAGCACAGAGTATGTTTATCCCTCATTATATTATCCTTTCTTTTTGTTTTCTTTGAGTGTTTTTTGAAAAGCATACTTAAATTCTTTTTCAATTTAGATTATTATACTTAATTAAAAAATTCTTTGTCGGTTTCATATATGTGATAAATTTTAGTCCTTCTCATCCCATATTGTCCTGTCTTAGTCCACAGCCTCCCACTGAAACTCTTCCTCCCTTTGTCTCACCCCCCCCTGTGTGTGTGTATGTGTGTGTATGTGTGTGTATGTGTGTGTGTGTGTGTGTGTATGTGTGTGTGTATGTGTGTGTGTGTGTGTGTGTGTGTGTGTCCTGGTGAGTTTAACTAGGACTGTCTGCATAAGCATGGATGGGAGGTGATTTACTGGAACATTCATGACTTCCCAGAGGCTACACCACTGAATAAAACATTTCCCTTGTCCCTGGCACCCATTAATTGCCAATAGCTCCTCAAGGAGGCATGGGACCTCATAGACTCTTCTTCCATTCACAACGGCGTATCAATGAGCCCAGTCTTGTACAAATCTTATGCAAGTAACCACATCGGCCATGGTAGCACTAACCACGTCATGTGCAGAAGATGTTCTCAGCACTCCTTCACAGTCTCGAGCTCTCACTTTCTTCCTGACCCCTCTTCCATAGTTTTCTTTGTGTACAGAGTTTAGCAAAATCACAGTAATACTCACAGATTACTCACTAGGGCTGGTGACCTCCCAAGGCATGAGGTTCTGAACAGATTTAAGTCAAGCACCTCACTGAATCACTGACACAGCCTTCTTCCTATCTCTTCTATGTTTTTCTTCTAAGGACACTTGTGATTACATTAGGCATGCCCAGATAACCCAGACAACCTTCTTATCCTTTTTTAATTGAAGTTAATTTTTTTTTTTTTAACGAGGTCTTGCCATGTCGTCTAGGCTGGCCCCAAACTTCTAGGCTCAGATAATCCTCTTACCTCAGTCTTCCAAGGAGTGGAACGGTAGTTGTGTGTCACCATACCCAACTTCCCCAGTTAGCAGCTGTCAGTCTTCCTTACCTTCTCACCTAAGTCATAGCCTCTGGGAGATTGGGCACTGACATCCATGTGTATGTGACAGAGGAAGGCTAGAATTCTGACTGCTACAGGATGTATTTTATCCATTTTCTGTCTGGAGAAAACTTAGGTAAAGACAAAAAAAAATGGAAAATGAAAACTCTTGGACTTGCATCAGGAACTGCTGAAATGTAGCATTGTTTGTCATAGGAAGCCAGCAACTGGTGACTCCAAAGAAATCGTGACAGAAAATAAAAGCTCCTGTAATAAAGCTCCAATTAATGGCAGAGAATGCAAATTCTCACTGCTCCAAAGAGAGAAGGATGGTGATTCTCCTCTACCTTTTAAGACTTATTCTGACCCCACATACCTGCATATGTTAGCAACCAGGCTGACCACCCAAATTCCCTGGAGGACCCAGGTTCATTTCCCAGTATCCATATGGTGGTTCAGACATCTATAACTTCAGTCCCAGGGGATCTGATGCCCTCTTATGTCCTCTGTGGATATTGCATTCACACAGTATATAGACATATATGAGGGAAAAAATGTCCACAGGTGTAAAATTAAAACAAGGACAAATAAAATAAAACAAGATGAAGTAATGATATATGCTACAACATGGACAGATTTGAAGATGTTATAGGAAGTAAAAGAAGCTACTTACAAATGGCCATATAGTATATGGTTTCTCATCATATATAGTATATGAGAAGTCTGGAATAGGCAAGTCTATAGATGAAGAAATCAGATTAGTAGTTGCTAGGGGCTGGGAAGGAGAAGGAAGAATAGGGTCTGACTATGGGTGGCACAAGGCTTACTTTTGTGGTAATGTAAACCTCCTGGATATTAGATGATGTCTTAGTGTTCTATCGCTATGAGGAGATACAATGGCCTTACTTACAAAAGAAAATATTTAATTGGGGGATTGCATACAGTTTCAGAGGGTTAGTCCATGATCATTATGGTGGGGAGCATGGCAGCAGGCATGGTGTTGAAGCAGTAGCTGAGAGCTTACATCTGATCCACGGGCAGCAGAGAGAGAGAGAGGGGTGGGGGCTGACTTTGGCTTTTGAAACTCTAAAGGGTACCTCCACTAACACAACTCCTTCAACAAGGCCACACCTCCTAATCCTTCCCAAACAATTCCACTAGCGAATCAAGTGTTCAAACATATGAGCTTATGGTGGCCATTCTCGTTCAAACCACCACAGATGATGATTGTTGAACACCATTGAAAACACAATAACCCCCTAAACTCCCCTAAACTGTACAACTTAAATGAGTGAATTGCATGTAAATCACATTTTACCAGAGTCACTGGAAATACTAAGAGGGTTATGGAGGCAAATGGATTGATGACCATTAGGGTAAAGAAGACCTCCATTCCCACCTTACATGCTTAGTTCTTCACTTCACTTCCTCCCTGCCCCCCACCTCCTAAGTCTCTCTTCCTCTCCCTCCTACCTCAGTCAACGGATCACTAGCTAAGGCTAACCCTGAGTACCATGGAGACAAAAATGGTTAACATGCTAGTATGGAGAGCCAACAGGGCTCACACTCCTATGTGGATTATGGGGATCCCCCACATGAGAGGTACTTCTCTGTAACTCTTAACACAATTTACTTGTTTGAGAACTCTGGAAATCAAGGAACAACAGAAGCCAGGTGGAGGTGGGAGGATTCCTCCCTGGAACCTTCAGGTGGAACATGAACCTAGTGACTCCTTCCTCTTGCACCCTTGGTCTCTAGGATGTGGAAGACCATTCATCTATTGCTTCAAATAGCTCATTCTGTGGTCCTTACTATGACAGTCCTTGCAAATGTATGCATTTGGTGAGGATGTTGGAACAGGAGGGTATGCAGTAATTATAAGGACCTGCGGTTTTGGGGATTCCCATTTCTTAGATGTGTGCCAGGCTGGAAGATGGTGTTTCCTATTTATCGGTTTCAACATGGTCAATAACTAATTAGTAATTTAGATGGTAAGTAAGTCCTGTCACCTTCTATTCCTAGATGATAAATAAGTCCTGTCACCTTCTATTTCCCACAGTGAGGGCTTCCCCAGAGAGGATTCCCTTGTGTCTGAAGGAACACGAAGCCCCTGAAAGACTTCTCAATGGCTCCAGGGTTGGCACTTACTTTTTCTTCTCTAGATCGCTGTTCTGCACCTCCAGATGAAGTCTTTCCCTTTTTTTTTGAAAAGATAGTCTCCTTGATCATTGCAGCTTTTGCTAGGTTTTTCTTTCTGAACCTTCCCTCCTACGTGTCAACATCTTCTTCTCCTCCTGGGATTTGTTCTCTTATATTTATGACTTAAGTGTCTGCTGTTTTTCCTTACTCCTCACTAAAACTTGATGTTTATTTAGGACCTGTGTTTGGTCTTTATAGTCTACAACTCTCTTGGTTAATCGTCCAGTTCTCTCCTGTTGTGGTAAAAAAGAAAAATGTGCCACTGGTCTGCCTGTATCCAGGGGGTCCCTCTCTCGCTAGTTCTCCCTCTGGTGGCCATAAGAACTAGTGCTAATTTACCTCAGTGGTGGCTCCACACTGGCCCCCAAAGTACTCTCTGACCTGGGCGGTCCGTGAGCTGGTCCCGTGTGGCACCTTTCCACACTGCTTTGCTTTCACTCACAGTTCCCTTGGCGGTTGTTACCACGACAGACATACACATCCCAATTCCATGGCGGGCTTGGTGCATCCCGCCACTGCACCTTCTCTTGAACTCTATTGAGTTGCCACATGAAAGAACACACCACACAATGACCTCTGATCCAATTGATAAGATAGAATTTGCCCATCTAGACAGCACAAAATCCTGTACACACCCATTCCTTAAAAATAGTCATAACAGCCTGTATCTATGCCCAGAGAAGAACCTTAACATCTGCGCCATGTTCTCCAGCTCCCTCTCCCCTGCTTCTCCCTCTCTTTCTAAAACCTCTGTTCCCGCCTCCCTTCCTTCCCGTCCAATGACAGGCCTCGTTTTATCTCGTCTGCCTTCACCTGCCTAACGACATCAACCTACATCTCCACTTTAGCTGCTGCTCTCAGTGTGCCTCCTACCTCTGGGGCAGTTTCCTGGTCCAGCTTCCTGCATTAAGCTCAGAGTTCCCACCTCGGGTGCCTGTGACTTCTGTCTCCATTTGATCCAAGCCCTTTCCCCATTCATTGCCTCTGGCTGGAATCACAGAATCACATTTCCAAGTAAAAAAGTCATGCAGAGGGGTTCTTTTTGTCTATTTCTTGAGGCAACATCCCATATATTTTTATTTTTGTGTATTTTTGCCCCCCCTTTTTTTTGTGTGTGTGTGTGACAGGGCAAGGTCTCACTGTGTCACCCAAGCTGGCTTAAACTTGCAGCAACCCTTGCCTTTGCCTTCCAAGAAGCTAAGATTATACACATGAGACATTATGTTTGGCCAAAGGTTTTAATGATTCGAAAAAGATATTGAGCAGTTTTGAGGGAGAAATAGAGAAGAACGAAAGCTATCCATGAAGTATGGCTGGTGACAATGCAGGCATTCGCCATCAACAGACCATGAAAACTGGTCCACACCAACTTCAGCATGCCATAAACAGATTCTAGGTTACAGAATATACAGTTTGGAGGAAATTATAGGCAGGACTGTAATATATTCAACAGCATCTTCCAGACACTTTTGTGTCTCTCCCATTCACTCTGTAGTGGAACAACATAGGGGTCCTCTCTTTATGGCCACCTCGCCTCATCTTCATGTCAAGCTGGGGACTTTCGAAGGCTTTGAAAGTCTACCCAAGGGGCAGAAAGTTAGTTTGTGCTGGCCCCCATCCTTGACCCTTCATTGGGTCCTGTTCTTTGTCTCTGCAATGATGCCCTCTCAGCTCTGTTCTTCATGTATGCCAGGAGCAAATGAATCTAGCACTCTATGTTAGGTCCTTGAGTTTTGAGGCCACTACTCTACTCTGCCGACTCTCACATAAGGGATTCGACAGAGCAGAGTCCAGCAAACAGGTCCATGAAATCAGGGACAAAGAGAGGTACAGTGAGTGGTTTAGGTTTCCTATTTTATTGTTCAGAGTTTTGGGTATGATAGTCACTCTCTACCACGGAGTCCAGGCTAGGCCAAAGGGCCACTTCCCCCTAAAAACCTAACAGTATTTATGGGACCAGAGGTGAGCATGGGGGTTGGAGAGGTGGACTAAGAGCTTATGTATTAGAGTTCATTTTAAATGCATGAAATTATCTGTTTCCAGCGTCCCGTTGCTAAAGATACTGAAGTTATGATGGACATGAGGCTCCAGTGTGGACTGATGAAGATGCCTGGCTGCCTGATGCTGGCTATGTCCCCTGGTGCATTAGTGTGTGGCGTGCTCTTGAGACACCCAGTAATGATTATAACCATGCCCTAAGCAGCTCTGGCCTCATCTCTGGCAGCCATGTCTTAATTAGGTGGGTTTTAACTCTTCATTATGCAGCCACCACGTTTTCCTTAACAGAATACTTTAGTTGTTTTACGCAATTAGAAGGAAGAGGCTCACAGGAGCCATCAAATTACAAAATAGATACGACAGAAAAGACCATTATTACCTCTTCCTCACTGTCCAAATTTCAGCAGCAATCAGGGCCTCACATAAACAGCCCTGCTGACATTCTTTAGTTGACAGTCTCCAAGGACAGTGCCGGCAGAGCACTGCACTTTGCTCTTCATAAAAGCAAAAGTGATTAGTCTGCTATGTAACCTAATCATCTGAAAAATGTAATTCCCACAGCAGCGTTTGCTATTAGTGCCTCGGAGAAGAGCAGCTGGCAGATAGGATTTTGACACACTGGGTTGTCCTAGCACACACGAGCCGAATGGATGCCTCTCCACGAAGGGGCTGCTAACCCTATTGTGCCTGAGAGAAGGCGCTCAAGGGCCTTCCCCTGAGAGCAAAAAGAGGGGACCTGAGCCTTCCCAAGCCGTCTTTTACCTTTCACCCACTGGATGGGTTGTAGGAATAAATGCCGAGTAAGCTTCGGGGTAGGAAAAGCCCCCCCCCCTTAGATGATTGAGGTTCATATGAGGCATTGGAACAGCACCCAGAATTTCCATTCAGCCAACACTACATCTTTCCTGGGAGCCTTGGGCTAAATGCTAGATGTGTTGGTTCTGGCCTCGAGGAGTCTTTTATTTACTCTGGCCCATTAGTCGATGTCTCCAGTTCTCTTTCTCAGTTATATGCAGTTATGCCCTTTGCTTGGACTATTTTGGACTAAGTCGAATGACTCCAAATTTGGAAATGCTAACTTTTAATGTGTTAAGAGGTAGGGTCCTCCCCGGTGTAGGGGATTGTTGGGGGAGTCATTGGGGGTGGTGTGGATTGGGAGGGGAACACCCTTCTAGAAGGGGAGGGAGAGGGGCTAGGGGTCTGATGGACAGGAAACCGGGAAAGGGAACAACATTTGAAATGTAAATAAGAAATAGCCAATTTAATAAAAATGAAGAAAAAAAAAGAAGAAAGAAAAGCATAGACTCTGAGACTAGATGAACTTCAACTGTTTTCTCTAGGATATCCCAGTGACTCCTTGCAAGGCTGATGTCTTCATAAAGGTGTTATTCTGACTCAAACAAAAAAAAAAAAAAAAAAAAAAAAAAAAGAGGTAGGGTCCTTGGGAGGGAATTAGGTCCTGAGAGTGTGGCCCCGGAATGGCATTAGTGCTCTTATTAGAAGCAACCCGTGGAGCTTGCTCTCTTCCAGTGTGTCTACCGTGGAGGGTACAAATGCGACAGGAGCTACCTGCCTCACAGGACGTGCCTTGCTCTTGGGTCACACACTTGTAGAGCCGTGGACAATAAACCGTTGTTTAAGCAATCCACGCTAGGAGCTCAGTTGTAGCAGGCTTGGTGGGGCACCTGTTTCCTCCTTGTAACACAGGATCAGTGAGCGTTCTTCTTACTGCATTCAGTCTACCCTGCCTTACTTGTTACAGCTATGTAGACTAACCATCACGATTGGTGGCAGGTAATTTAAAGATGCTGTACTTGACACATAATAGACCTAGATAAAGAGCACTTTGGCTCCCACTTCCCGTTTTCAAGGTAGACATGTGACAGAAGATGAGTTACATCTCTCTACCTTCAACAGAGAGGCTTCCTTTTTGCAGAGGATGGTGTTAACTACAGAGGCCTGGGATTGGTCAGCGTGCAGAGGGTAAGAGACTGAAGAGCTCCAAATGGCACAAATTCTGAGCTCCCTGAGGCTCAGAATTCATCCTGGGAGAGGGGCAGAAGGTAGTGGATATTGGCAGTGAAACAGTACTTCCTAGACATGATAGGGCCATTGCACATGTGAATCACTGAGCTCTGTGCCTAAGACCTGCAGAAAATTCCTACCTTAGACAGGCATTGGCTCAGGAAGTCCCACACCAATCGGTGATCACTGAGGGAGAAAGAATGGGGTTTCTTCAGGGATGCACCCCCCCCCCAACGGCTACCCATGCTTCTATACTCATGCACATACAGGCAGCACGAAGTGGATTCAATGGCTTAATAAAAGAGAGAGAACATGAAGTTGGGAAGGAAAAGTGCTGGAGGATTACGGGAAGAATTGGGGAGGGGAGGAAATGGGGGGGACACATTTGATCATAACACATTCTCAAGTTTTAAAGCTCTCAATTTATAAAGATTTGTTTTATTTCATGTGCATAAAAAGCATTTGCTTACATGTATGTCTGTGCACCACGTTCATTGTAGTATCTGTAGAAACCAGAAGAGGGCAGCAGATCTCTTGGAACTGCAATTACAGATGAATGTGAACCACCGTATTGGTGCTGGGAACTGAGCGTAGGTCCTCTAGATGGCCAGTAGGCGTTCTTAACCTCTGAACTGTCTCTCCAGACCTTGAGAAACAATTTCTAAAAAGACATCATCTTTTTACCACTTGTCTAAAGAAAACAGAGGTGGTTTCTAGGGCACCAATAGTTTGGGCACATGGCTCAGAAAGGGAATGACTCCTTACAGAGGATTTGGAGTCTGGTTCAGTTAATCATGACTAATGTGGCTGAAAGTTTTATATCAGTCGGACTGAATCTCAGTTACCTGTGTAGCACAGCAACTACTAGTGTTCTAGGTGGCAGAACACAGACCTTTAAGTCCCATGTGAGGCTAAACATGCACATATACACTGAGGCATAGATTCATTTGATTTTGACTTGAACAGTGTCTTAGCAAGTCCCACTGACATCTCTATGAATCCCTGCACCCTGAAGAGGTGGTAAGGAACAGCTGACAGACATTTTGATCCTCCTACCTAATTTAAACTATTCTTGACTCATTATCATGCAAATACATAGCATGAGAGGGAGTCATGGTATTTTTTTAGTTAGGTGTCTTAGGGTTTTACTGCTGAGAACAGACACCATGACCAAGACAAGTCTTATAAAGGACAACATTTAATTGGGGCTGGCTTACAGGTTCAGAGGTTCAGTCCATTATCATCAAGGCAGGAGCAGGGCAGCATCTAGGCAGGCATGGTGCAGGAGGAGCTGAGCGTTCTACATCTTCATCTGAAGATTGCTGGTGGAAGACTGATTTGAAGGCAGTTGGGGCAAGGGTCTTAAGTCCATGCTCACAGTGACACACCTACTCCAAAAAGGCCACACCTCCAAATAGTGCCACCTCCTAGGCCAAGCATAAACAAACCATCTCATTAGTGCACCAGTGAGAGCTACATAAAAGTCACAGAGAGGGGTTGGGGATTTAGCTCAGTGGTAGAGCACTTGCCTAGCAAGCGCAAGGCCCTGGGTTCGGTCCCCAGTTCCGAAAAAACGAAAAGGAAAAAAAAAAGTCACAGAGAATATTTTCCCTCCAGACATTGAAATTCATTAGAAATAAACATCTTCTGGTATGTTTTCTCTGGGTGGCAGAGAAATGAATGAATCAACAAATATGGTTGTCTTTCCTGATATCTTTAGCAAGCAGGGTCTCACCATGTAGCCCTGGCTGGCTTGCAATTCACCATGTAGAGCAAGCTGAGTGCAAACTCATAGAGACGGGCCTGCTTCTGCCTTCTGAACTGCTGAGAACCACCAGGCAGAACAACAGCTTGATTCTTTCTACTTTGTTTCTTCCTTCCTTTCGACAGGGTCTCATGTAGTCCAGGCTAGCCTCTAATTAGCAGTAGCTGGTCTTGATCCTCCCTCTCCCACTTCTTTTAAATAGTTTTTCGCTATTTTCCGTGGTTTGGATGTTTTGCCCCCGTGTTAGATCTGTGCACTGTTGGAGTGCCCTTGAAGAGGGTATTGGCTCCTCTGGGAGTGCAGTTACAGATGCTGCAATATGGGTGCTAGGAATTGAATCCAGCCCTCCTGGAAGAGCAGCCAGTGGTCTTAACCACGGAGCCATTGCTCTAGTCCCCTGCCTCCATTGCTCCAAATCCAATCCCCCCCTCTTAATGTTTTTAGTTTTTCCAGGCTCACTATATAACCTAGGTTGTACTGGAAGTTACTGTGTAGATAAGGCTGGCCCCAAACTTTTAGTGATCCTCCTGTGTCTGCCTCCGCATTGGTGAGATTACAGGTCTGTGTCACCATGCTGGGCCCACGGTCTACTTCTTTCCCTGTCTTTCTGCTTTCAGGGATGGGAGGCAGGGCAGCTCTTCCAAGTTTTGTTTGGTTTCTCTAGGGTAGTGGTTCTCAGCGTTCCTAATGCCAAGATCACTCAGTACAGTGCCTCGTGTTGTGGTGATTCTAACTTTAATTTTCGATGCTATTTCGTAATTGTAGTTTTGCCACTGTTATGAATTGTAATGTAAATTTCTGTGTTTTCCGAGGGTCTTAGGCGACCCCTGTCAAAGGACCACTCAACCCCCAAAAGGGGTCGCGACCCATAGGTTGAGAACGCTGTCTCTAGGGACTTCTCAGAACCATTATGAGGATTTGGTTGTAGGGTGTAGTGATACATGCAATTTGAGTAATTTATTAAATCTTCCAGCTTTCTAGATAAGCATGCGATTAAGACTCTAGAGGGCCACTGGATTATGGTTGGAACCCTTTGGGGAGCATGACTTTTCTAAACCTCATGTTTCATGTCATTAGAGTTGCATGATGGTCTTTTGTTTCCTGGGTGGCTTTGAACAGCAGACCGCCCAGGTCTCCGGCAGCAAAAGACTCAGCCCAAACAACTGACCAAAACCGTCGCTGGCTGCGCGCTGCTGCGGATCACTCCTATTTGCTGCAGCTGCCGGTGTTTTCCTGCTCCAGCCCTGCTGGGTCTCTGAAGAGGCAAACTGCACATCTTGCCGCGCACGGCCTACCTTTGTGCAGCCATTCACTCGTCTATAAAATGTTCTGCGCGTACAAAAGCAGCGGCTGAGGGGACAGCTCTGGGCGAAGAGTCCCGGGAGCCCGCGCCTTCTCCAGCGGGACCACGCGGCTAACCCTGCCTGGGAAACTACCGCAGAGTTCCTAAGAGCCCCAAACTCTCCCGTCTCGTCGCAGCGTGCTCCCCACCTCCAGACCCCCAGGTGAGACTAAAACCAACAAACCCCGAGGCTAGCAGACAGCCTCCGACGCCTGCGGATAATCCCGGAATTCCACCTGCATTTTGAATGTGTTTTGTTCTGTGGAAAGAAATGTTGTCAGATCTTTCCCCCCACCCCCTTCCTTTCTTTTTCTTCTTTGTTTTTCCTTCACTTTCTTTTCTGGGAGTGACATTAAACATTTCCTCTGGGATGGGGTGCAGAAAATCAGCTGGATTTTGTTTTTTAAATCTGTGCAAAAGACTTAGTTTTAGTGCAGTATATGGGGTCCCAGAACCGCCTTTTACCAACCGGATCACCACCGCAAGCCTTCAGTCTGCCGTAGAGGAATGGTGGCTGAAAGCCCATGGCGCGCATGCGATGCTGCAATTTGTGGGTGTCTGTTTCCGCATTTATATTTAAATACATTTCTCTGGAAGAATTTTTAATTGGAGATTTCGCCTCGAGATGTTCAGATAAATCGGCTAGGGAGCCAAACCGAGTTACTTCACTTCGTAACCAACCTTTCTTGCAGTTCTTTTTTACTCCCCCGCGGTTCTTGCCCCGAAGCGATCCGTAAAGCGAACCTACTCTGATACAGTTTGAAAAGTGCATTTTGTACTTGGCTCTTTCTTTGATCGAATTAATCTGGGCCTTTTTGTAGTTCTAAATGAGGCCTATGGGCTGACAATGTAGCTGTTTAAAGGGGGATTTTAGCGGATAATAGCCAATGCAAATAGTGCCATGAGAGTGGCAAGCCGCTTTCGTACTTTCAACCACATAATAACTGCAAAGAAAGCTTTTAAAATGAATTGAAATTTTGTGGCATGCCATCTGGGATTATTTGGGGGAAACAGTTTTGAATACTGCAGTTGGGCAAAAGAATGGAGGTAGGGACTAGCCCCTAAGCTGACATGTTTCAGATGGTAACCTTATGCTAACCGGTACAAAGTTGCCTAGCTTCCCCCCCTACTCCCCCTCTCTTATTTTCTTTCTCTCGGATTATCTGCAAAAATTCTCTTTGATTGCTGGTATTTGGGTCTGAAAAACTTTTCTATTGTTGAAGAATTCAATTCAACCCCTGCAGCTGCTGATCCCCTTATTGTCCTCCTCGTTATGTGTAGAGACTCAGATGAATGTAGCCAAGCCTTTTAGTGCCTTAATAGGTGTCTACATAAAGGTCATTTCTTCTGCCGTACTTGTTTTAACAAAAGTTTATACACAAACAACGACCACAGCCTAAAACATTCACATTAATCAATCTCCTGATGCAGGTTGCAAAAACTGCCCAGAGCTGTGGCCAAGGCAAGTAAACAAAAAAAAAAAAAATTTTTTTTTCTTTTGTGGATGTGTTTGTTGCTATAAAACAGAAAAGAGTCCAAGAGGTTTCACCAAGTGCAAAGTGTTGCGTTGTTTCCAGCTGATGTGATCCGCTCGCTCGGAGGCTAGGATGTGGTTGCAGTTGTACCAGGTGAAGGTGGAGGGCAGTGCCGGGATCAGGGCAGAATTTGTTGGGTTTTCTCTTCTTGCCCCACGGCTGCTCTCAGCTGCTGACAAGAATCTCTGCAGGAAAGGATACATCAGCAGCACCAGAAATGAGACAACTGCAAAGACTCGTTTCCTTGTCGGTGTAAGTTCTGATGAATAAAAGAGGAGCGCAGTCTTCCCTTTTCATCTGTTTCAGGGAGAGTTGCCTTTAGAAAGAAACCGCTGCCAGTTGGAAATGTGAGGATGCCAATGTATGAATTGAACCCGAGAGGCAAGCCCAGGTTTCTAAAGGACGTTAGTGCTGAGAGGGGATGGCCCAGCACGGTCCACGTCACGTGGGAATCACAGAAATCTGGCCACGTGAGGGTAGGAGTGACGAGACCCACCCACAATGCCTCCCGGGAGCAAACTTAGAGAGCTTGCTTCAGATGGCGACTAATTCAGAGAGCGCCTGGATCCTGTTAGGTCCTTGGCCAGGCTACTCAGCCAGTCCCTCAGGGATAAGTTCTGCGATGCCTATCTGTGTGGGTTTGTGCTCCTGTATCAATTTAGATCTGAAGATGCCTTGGGGGCTTAGAGAGCACTGAGTAGCTCCAGGTTTGGCCTCTCTGTGTGGTTGGTTCTTCTCCTAACCCTTCTTTCACTGTAAGGGTCTCTTAGCTTCTCACATTTAGAGAAGCTCTCTTAAACACGACTTCTTGGCCATTGGGCTGGACACTGCTTTTTAAACTTTAATGACCAAACGGATGACCTAGCGATCTTGGTGCACATTTCGAGTCATCTGGTCTGGAGTGAGGCCTGGAAACCCCACACATCTACCAAGCTTCCTCTTCAGGCCACTGTCGTCAGGAGCTCTAGGTTCTAGTTTGCCTGAAGATGAGGTACAGCTCTCTAAGAGGATGGAGTGAAAATGCCCCCTGAGACAACTTACTATCAGTTTCTGAATTCTAAGAGCTTTAGAGAAGATTAGAAAGGGTTTGGACAGTTATCTTACGATTTGTCTTGCACTTGCTTGGATTCTTTAATTTCAAGCAAAAGAGACAAAGTAAATCATATTTCGTCCCAATCATTGACCCTCCCCTCTTTGTTCTTTTTTTTTTTTAAATTTAACTTTTTATTGGTTCTTTGTGAGTTTCAAATCATGCAGCCAAGTCCCACCCTTTGTACCTACCCTTGGCCCTTGTAAATTGTGCTCCCTCAAAGAAAAAAAAGTATCATTGTGGGAGCTGTAGTGTGTCACAGTACACCCTTTTGCCCACACATTGTTTCGTGCAAATGTTCATTGCAATGAGTCATTGGTTTGGTTTGAGGCCACTGGCTTCTGCTACACTATCATTACTGGATCTTCTGGGGGACTCCTCTTGGATCCTGTTGTTGTCTGTGTCATGGAGATCTTGCAGCTTTAAATCTACAGGACCAGCCCCTTCACTTGCCTCAGCCTTTCATCATGAGGTAGATGTTGGGTTGGGGCAACCCAAAGCCCTTGATCTGGGCCTGGGTTGTAGCTGAGCTGGTCAGCATGCCAGATCTCCTACACCCACACCACCAGGGTAAGCTGTCCAGCACTGCCTGGGCTAGCTCACCCAGAGCTAAGCTGGCACGGGGCAGTGTTGCAGTATAATTAAAAAAGTGACACGACCAGTTCCACGTGTCACCACTCCACTCTGGGCCCGTGGTACTCTAGGACCCAGGCACTCGCTCCCTAGTGTTATTTCTGAAACCATAGGGCTATATAGAACTAACCTTACTTTATCCCAACAGTGGCTGGCTTCAGCGAGGCACCACACCATGTTAGCCTAGCTACCTTCTGGCTCCAGCAGTCTCTCTGCTTCCATTGCTCGTCACCCTGGCCAGCTCTGGCCAGCCTGTAACTCTGGTCCCAGCTACCTGGTAATAGCAAGACTCAACAAACTGCAACCCAACAACCAGATTTATATGTTAAATACTCAATGTACAATACATCCACACAATAAACTCACAACCCATTGATAAGGATATAGACTGTCTACCTAGGTAAGATAAATTTGTCTACAGAAATCCATCCTAGCTACCTTGGCAATTCAGGACCACCCGGATCTGGGTTATCCTTCTCAGTCTCCATTTTGATTCTCTTTCCTTCTTCTCTCCCTCCCTACAAAAACTTTGTCTCTGCCTTATTCTTTTACTGTCTAATCATGGCTTTGATCTAACTTGTGCCAGCCCTCACCTTCATAATGGCATCAACCTATAGGGCAAAGCCAGCTTTCTCATTCCCATGCCCTCGGGGCTGGCTCATTCCTGCCCACACCAGCAAGGATAGCTCTATTGTGCTGCCCAGGCAAGAAGCTGGGTCAGCTTTCCTGCTTTCATGCCCTCGAGGCTGGTTCATCTGAAACCCTTGTAACCAGGGCCAGCTCTACTATGCTGCCCTGGTGAGGTGTAGTTCCCACTCTCCTGAGTGCTGCAGCTTGTGAGGGGCAGGCCCAGCTCTCCTGCTCTTGGAGCCAGCTCTCCTACTTGCTGCAGGTGTCGAGGGGCAATGGGTTAGGGGATCTTTTCTTTTTTATTCATTCATTTTATATATGTATTATTTTATATATGTATATGTACACTGTGCACGTGTGTGTGTGTGTGTATGTATGTGAGTGTGAGTGGAGGTCATAGATAGACATCAGGTATCGTTCTCAATGGCTTTTCACCTTATTATTTTGAAACAGACTCTGTCATGGAACCATTTCATCTAGATTGGCTGGTTAGTGAGCTCTGTGATTCCTTTGTCTTTACCTCCCCTGGGATTACAGCCTTGCACTTAGGTCTTTTTTTATTTATTTATTTTTTATTTTTTACACGAGTGTTGTGGATCAAACTCAGTTTCTGATGTTTGCACATCCAGCACTTTACTAACAGCCATCTTATCAGCCCCTATTCACTCATTAAAAATTGCTTTACATATGTACATACAAATAAACATGTAATCATATGTATATAATAACATACATTATTGTATATATAATATTTAGGCATATATATTACATAATCTGGTCTCACATAGGTGACCTGTGTGCTAGGTTTTATGAGTTTAGGGTAGCAGGTGGAGCTCATTCTTACCCTCCAACAGTTTCTATCTCAGAATGTAGAACAGTGGGATACAATGTTGCTGACCATTGCTGGAATCCTCTGAGGACATTCAAAAAACAGTAACAAATGCCTGGGATCCTTTTGTAGCCTGGAGTTTCTACTACCCTGCTCTAAGCTCTGGGCACTACTAGCCTCTGCCCAGGTTCCCTTGGATCTGCTGATGAAACACACACACACACACACACACACACACACACACACACACACACACACACACACACACAAAGCTTATTTTAAATATGCTTTTAACTCAATGGCTGAGCACTTCTAAGCCTCCCTTGGCTAACATGCCCTTACCTTCACTCCCAGATCAATACCTCTAAATCTGCCCTCAGCTTAGTTGCACAGTTACCTTTAGTACTAGTTCAATACCTCTGATTCTGCCCCCTCAACTTAGTTTCATTTCTAATCACCCACCTGCTACCCCAGGCTGTCAGTGAAGCTGCCAATGGCCACCCCACCCAAGATCTCACTGGCTGGTGGCTCTCTCTCTCTCTGAAGCATGGTAAATATCCTTTCCCCTCCTATATCTCCTCTCCTTCTGTGTGGAAACCTGGAAGTCCCGCCTGTTTTGCCCAGCCATTGGCCACTAGCATCTTTATTGATTGATCAAGAACCAATTAGGGAACAGGACCTTCAGTGTTCACGCGCAGATTCCCGATCAACACATCAGAAACACCCATTACACCCTTCTCCCTCCCAGAGAATCAAATTTTGACAATTTGGATAAGTCCTACTCATTAACATTCTCGAGGAGATTTTTGCAGAGTGTGGTGTAGAGCCAGCATTGAGGACCTATGCCCCCAAGGAGTAAAATAGATGTGAATGGGAACTCTGAGAAGAGCTGCCTCTGTGCAGACTCCAAAGCTCTCAGAGTGGTGGGATGAACATGCCGGAGAAATTCTCTTCCCCTAGAAGCTTGCCTTTCCGGAGCACCATGTCTATGTAATGAGGGAGGGAATGACAAAGTTACCATGTGTGCCTGTCCTGACACGTGTCACAGCATCCTCATACTCAGAGCGTGCGCTAACATACTCACGGGGACATTGCCTCCTGGTTCTACATCATAGAACCATCTAACTGGCACCATCCCCTTTACCGTTAGTCTGGGCTTGCTTTGCTGTAAGGCAGAAAAAAAAATCCTTTGCTAATTGGGATGGCCAACTGTCCTCGTGTGTCTAGGTCTGAGGGATTACCAGAGTGAAGGATTTTCAGTGCTAAAGTCTGGTAAGTCATGGAAAACCCAGTTGAGTCAGTCACCTTGGTTCTAGTGCGGTGAATTTTATTGTAGGCTTCTTGAGTTTGACACCCAGAGTAGAATCAGAAAAGGAAACGCTCATAAACAGCACAGCACTAGGTTAAAACCTTTGCCTCGAGAAAGTGTTTGCTAAGAGGATGAAGAGATAAGACAGCCAAGGAGACAATATTTTCAAGCTGTTATATTTGCTTGGAGACTGGCAGAGAGATCATAAAGAACTTAAAGGACTGGAGATATACAGTTTAATATAGAACGGGCTTGCACAGCAAGTGTGAGGATCTGAGTTGGATTCCCTGCACTCATGTAAATGCTGGGCTTCGTGGCACACCCAGTAATCCCAGAGCTGGTGAGTCAGAGATAGGAGGACCACTAAGTATTGTTGGCCAGTCATTCAGCTGAAATGCTGTGCTGCTGAGAGATTCTGTCTCAAGATCTAAGGTGGCAATCCATAAAGAAAGGCACTCAGTGCCAACTTCTGTCTCCACACAGGCAGGTACACATGCACACACATGCATCTAAAACACACACAATTTGAAAATGAGTAAAAGACATAGATAGACATTAATATACAGAAGACAAAGAAACACACTAGTTCATACTTCAGTGAGACAGCCACACCCTAGAAGTCTATTTGGACGACTAAAATGAAAAAGTAACAACAATGACCAATGCTGGCTATGGTGTAGAGAAAAATGCCTCCCTCATGGGTGGGGCCATAGTGCAACATAATATGCATAGCTCACACCTCGCTAATGAAACTGCAGGAGCACATATAGTTGCTACAAAAAAGACTTTGCCAGCTTCATGCAAAAGTAAACACACAGCTCGCAGTTGTTCTAGAATCGCTCAGAAGTTTATCACAGAGAAACTAAACAACACACACCCACACATGTGTGTCTGTAGCAGTTTTATTTATGATAACCGAAAGCTGGCAACAAGCCATCTGTCCATTGGCAGTAATGTTTCAGTAGATAACCCGTGAAAACCATGCAAGTTGTAGAGAAAGAAAACACAAGAGGATCCTTGGGTGGTGGGGTGATGATATTGGACTCTAGTATACTAGGTCTTCCTGGGTATGCACTGATTTAGAGGTGGTGCGTTCAATGAGTAATCAGCCTGCATGATAAGGTGGGGTGCTGGGTACAAATCATGTTCTCACAGAAAAAGAAGATGCAGGAAAGAGGCTCAGAAAATGGAAAAAAAATGAAGAGTAGAAAGCACAGTAGTAGGAAAACATACATCAATGGTTTGGAGTTAGTCTACGTCTGGGATCCGGTTGATGTATGCTTCCTCTGAAATCTAATTGGATGTTGTAGTGCTGTCTCAACCATCAACAGTGTCATGTTAATGCCATTGTAGTCTTTTGTATACTTTCCCACAAAGGACTGCTCCAGATGTGGGTTCCTAATGGCATCCCTTAACTAGTGTTGGCTGAACAGAGAATTTGCTTTTCCAAGTCCTCAGATAATCAGGGGTTGATGGTCCCTCAAGGAATGGGAACAAATCAGATCTTTACTACGTTGCCAGCAGAAGGGCTTATTTGTTGGCCTATGTTATTCATTATTTTGTATCTCTGGTCCAAGTATCCTAAAATGCTAAGCCAAGGACTCTGTTGGTCCTGTGAAAATGACATCATGCTGGAGCCCCCACAGTATGCCATTAGAACAGTAAAGGTTGTCTTCTACTCAGGGTCCGCTGTCTACCGCATGCTCTTCTTTTTTTCTTACAATTGTTCCTTTTTTACCTGAGTAATGAGAAAAAGAACACAGAGAATCGGGATTGCACAAAGTCATAAAACTTAGCAAAACCCATTGCAGCTAGCTTTGGACTCTGCTCTCATTTGAAAAAGCACGGGAATATTTATGTTATATTGTAGGTCACCTGCCGGAATGCTAAACATTTTTAATTTTGATAAGACTGCACATTTCTGGAATTCGTTTTGATTTTCTTTTCTGAATCAGTTTACCCATGAAGCTCAATGCCATGAAGCCTGTGGCCCTATGTTCAGTATTCTAGTATGAAAAATGGTGAAGTCACCCTGGGGCACATTAACTGTAGGCTCTCACAGAAGGCAGAACAAGATCAAGATGGAGTAGTGCTCTTCCAGACGTCGTTTGCATTTTAACTGTTTTGATGAGGTTTGTATACATTTCTGAAATGGGATAATTTTTGAATTATATCACTTTTATTTATTTGAGATCTTGATTCAATATAACAGGTCACTTGTTCATATTAATTAGTTGTCATTTTTCCGTGGGCACCTTCGGCAATGAACGGCAGACTGGCTGTAGGGGCTCCAGTACGTTTTAGAGGAATTATCTGGCGTGTGTCTGCTCTTCTATTCTCCCAGGTTACAAATTCACAGATGGTCTGACCTATGACCCACCAGGACATTTGAAAAATTATTTTATGACATGTTCATGGTCTCAGAGGGGTTTGAGTGGCCTCTGGTTTAATTGCAGGTTGTTATTTCTTGGTATGACATGTGTTCGCTTGAAAATGACAGACAGCCTTATTATCACACAACCGGGTCCAAGGGAGTTCACTGATATTGCTGGGGTTATTATTATTATCACCGAGATGCTCCTTTTATTATTCTCTATTCTCTGCAATAACTGCTCACGGCACTGACGATAAATGAGAGGATTTTCCTCTTTAAACTTAGATTTCTGGCTAGCCCTGTGGGGGAACTAACGGTTGGTAATTAACTTTTAGAAAAATTGCTGCTTGAAAAAAAAAAAAAAACCAGGAAAGCACCTGGAGAGTTAGAAATCAGTCCGTGGAAACAGGCAGTGGAGACGCCCCTGTGACTTTGCCATTTTGCAAAGGATGACAGTCATGTTTTCCTGGTGATCTAAGCAATGGGATCTCAGGTCCACAGCCATCAGAGTTAGCTGGGAACCCCCCTTCCCGCTCCACGGTCGTCATCATCACGGCTTCCCTTTGCCTCTGAACTCAAGCGCAGGGAGAGCAGCATTTGAGGCTTTGCTTTGCCGCGGTCTTATATGAGCACATCTGTTAAGTTTGTGACCCACCAGGGGAACCGTAAGCATGATCAGAGAGAGAATCATGGCCAGAATCTAGCCAAACTATTGAGAGAAACTATCTGCGTGTTTGGGAATCACTGAGACACCAAATCAAACTTTATTGGACACTTGTTTTGTCGGAGAATGAGGAAGTTGGCAGAAGAAACACCCGAGTCCACACAGGAAGTGCGGAAGCACGTGCGGAACACAGGACTTCTCAGTGTTCATTATTCCGAGCTCTGTATCGTGCCGACTTCTTTCATGTTCATCACCATCTTTTAAGTGTGTACTGCTGAAATTGTAATTCTCTGGGAAGAAGGCTTAGTTAGAACAATAGTTGCAGTTAGACGGTGCTTACTCCCATCAGGGACCCCGGTAAGGCCTATGTAGATGATTTCAGTATAATCGATGTGTACAATCATCCCCCAACCTCTCCACAGGAATGGTAAATGGGACCTTACAAGGTTGTATAACACAACCACCTCCACCATCACTACACACACACACACACACACACACACACACACACACACACGTGCACTCTATCTATCTATCTATCTATCTATCTATCTATCTATCTATAAATATATATATACACACACATATAATATGAAACTATTAGTCTTGCTGGTGCCAATATTTGTGCTTGCTATCTAGGTTATCACTCCCCTTGGGGTATACATACTGAGTTCAGGAGAAGTTTATCTAAAGTAACATCAGCACAGGGCTGCTTTTTTGAATTAAAGAGGAGGTAGATAGCATGAAGATCCAGGGGAAGATCCCCATGCACTAGGGTGACGTCTACCACGCCCCTGTCTTAGGAACTCCCCTGCCCCATCTCTATCTCTGGAACCTTACAACACAACACCTTTCCCGTTCCCAAGCATTCCCAAGAGAAGAAAGTCCACAGGAGGCAGACTTTATAGAACCATAGTGTTTTTCTTTCTAAAGTGCAATTCAGAAGGTGATTCAGATGTTGCCTACCTACATATGACTCGGAGTTCAGTCTCTATTGAATAAAAGTATACAACGCAGTCCTTTTTAGTATATTCACAGAGTTGTGCAGCCCCCCCAGTTTTCTAAATCCATGACTTACTTCAAAAAACGTCCCTCAGATTGATTAGCAATGTCTATTCCTTTCTTCCCCATACTCCAGCAGCTATCACACCACTTCCTGCCTCCACTGTGTTTGTTTTCTGGTCCTTTTAGACAGATGGAATAACGCAGCCTTTGTACATAGCTTCTGTAACTTAGAGTATGTTTCATCCACGGGATAGTAATGGATTTGTCGTCTTTGAAAAGAACGTCGATTCATATTCTGTTGCATGACTCTACCACACTTTCTCTACCTGTGCGTCAATGGATAGTTACTTCCGCTTTGGGTGTTGTAAGCGATACTGTCTCTTTGCAAATGCTTAGTGATAGGAAGTGCTTTGCTTATGATAACTTCTCTTTTTGGTTATGGTCATTCATGTGCCTGTGAAGTGGCTTTGATTTGCATTTCTGATGACAGGTTGATACTGAGCACCTTTTCAGGTGTTCAATGGTCATTTGCACATCGTCTTTAGAGAAATACCTATTTAATTTTTCTCCCGTTTTGAACCTGGTGGAGTTGTAGGATTTCTTTTTCTTAACCCGTGCTGTACATTAGGGCCTTTATCAGATATATGACATGCAAACGTTATTCTCATTCCGGGTATTATCCTTCCACTCTCTTTATGGTATCCTTTAAAACACAGATGTCCAGCTTGTCTTTCTATATCTTCTCTAAGAGAAAAACTCCAGCACAACATTACAAAGATTTAATTCCTGTTTCTGAGTGTGAGTGTGTGTGTGTGTGTGGGGTGGGGGGCAGATGTGGGTACGCCTGCGGGTGCGTGCGCATGCGCACATGTACTCGTAGGCCAGAGATCAGGCTCGAGGGTCGTTTCTCAGAAGCAGTCCATCTTGTTTTTCCAAACGGGTCTCTGATTGGAGGAGGCAGCTTGCTATTGATGAGGTCTCTTCTCTCCAGCATTGGGATTGCAAACAACTGGACTCTAAGGGATTTTTTTGTTTGTTTTGTTTTTCTTTTAATGTCGGTTCAGGGGATGGAATTTAGGACTTTCGGATTGCACAGAAGCAGTTTACTGAGATATCTCCCTCGCCTTATTTTTATGTTTTTTAAAAAAGTAGTTTGATAGTTTTAGTTACAAAATTTAGGTCCATAACCAATTTTGAGTTAATTTTTATATATGGTATGAAGTCAGTGAGTGGCCTTATTATTTTTTTTTTTTTCCTGTGCAAATCTGTGGGAGTTAATCAGTTTGGAAGATGTCGTTTGGCTGATGTACCTCAGACAATCTGTGGTACATTGCTTGTAGTTACGTTTATGTCTTAAACTTATGAAAAATATTGAGTTTTGACTCCAAATTTAAGATAGATTCTAACCATGTCCCCCCCCCGAAATTAGTGTTCCTGACGTCAGTAATGGAAAATAGCTGTGGTTATTTAATTTACACTTATTAAGCAGTCATAACGGGGACAGGGCATAGGTTTTTTTATTATGTAACTTTTGCTAACCTATGGAATTTTTTTCCTAAGTCATAGTAATAAATTTAACACTTTAAAGGGAGTAAATGTTAAAATAAAAGGAAGTGGAAAATTTAAAAGTGCACTCTTCTACGTCATGCTTTAGGAGCAGACAACTGAACTCACCCTCCATGCTGTAGTTCTATGCGCTGATCAGCTGCTGAGGGGAAGAAAAGAGAAGAGAGTGGAAGGCAAGGATGAGGTAAAATGAAGAGGGAGACAGACAGCGTGGCAGGTCCACAAATATGTGGCCCCCGAGGCCCGCTGGCTCCCGAAGGTCAGGAGGGTGAATAGCGAATGGAAAAGACATTAAGCTACCAGACGCTGAATCCAGGAAACATTTAAAGATGCAAATAAACATAACAGATGAGAATACATTTTGACATGTTCATCAGACTCATAATAGGAATTATGCAGGGCAATGAGAGCAAATAAGATTCAAGATGCAATAAGCATTGGAAGACACTTATTACCAAAGCGAGACTGTGGATTTCTACTGTGGTCCAGAAGGATGACTCTAGTTTAGGAGCCATCAGCTCTACACCATCACACCCAGGAGGGTCTCTGTTCTGTGTTGCAGCATTGTTCTGTTCATTTACTGTATTTCCTGCAGCCATGGCACATCAGGCACTTACTAGGATCATATGTAAATATGTTTGCTTTTAAGGCACGTAGAGCAATAATATAGGTTAGTAGGCAAGAGAGTCTAGGTCTCAGCCCAGCGTTAAACATGCAGTGATACTAATAGAAATACGAATGCACAATACACACACACACACACTAGAATTCGGTTGTATTTAATCACTGTGGTCTACTGGCTCTGATAAAGAGACTCAAAATGACTAAAACGAAATGTTGATAAATCCCCAACAATATAAGACTCTACTAGTGTATGACAAGTTTTTAATGTAAGAACATTACATTCTTCTGTGTAAAGTCCTTCAATAATATTAATTTTCAAGAACATTAAATCCTGTCTGGTGTGCTGAAGCCGGTAATTATAACACATAAAAATAGCTGAATAACCACAGTAGTGCCAATTACTCTGTCACTCATCGCTAATCAATTATTTTTGTGCAGCACAATATAGATGATGTCTGCACACAAAGTAATAGCGTGTAGCACAAAAATGAAAAATAATTTTCCAAAAGCAGGGTGAGGCACGCTTGAAAGCCTTGACAAATTAAGGAGAGAGCCTGGTCAACTCTCTTTGGCGGATGGATATCTTGAATGGTTTGAGGTGAGATCTTGGTTCTGGGCTCTTCTCAGGATCAGCATCCCCGGAGTGTTGGATACCCAGCGCCATGAGTAAGACAGCACACGGCAAATGAGCAGGCCCCAGTGTCAGACACTGATGAACAGGCTGTGTGAGGAGCAGAGGGTATGGGATAGCTCCCTGGTAATGGCTGTATCAGCAATAGACTTTCCCTGGAAGGTCCCTGCAGACAGAAAGATAGAGTCTTTCCTGAAGCCATTCCTGCAGAGTCTCCCTTTGGCTGTATTCTGATAAGCCCACCAAAGCTACTGTGTTCTTAAGACCTTGTCAGTCTTCCCATCCTAATGGTCTTTGTAAGAAAGGAAGCTCTCAGAAGTTGTTAACATTCAGAACATGGGGAACAGTTGATAGCCAGTCAGCCTAGCCCAAATGGTAAGCCTCAGGTCCCAGTGCGACATCCTGTCTCGATAACAAGAGCCAACTAAAAAACACAAAATGTAATAGCTGGAGAGATGGCTCAATGGTTCAGAGCACTTGTTGACCTTGCATAAGACTTGGGTTTGCGTTTTAGCATTGATAAGATGACTCACTACCACCCTGACTCCTTTTCCAGGGATAGATAGGATGCCTCTTCCGACCTCCACAGGCAGCAGGCACACATGGGGTGCACATCCATCCCTCTAGGTAAAACAATCATACCAGTAAATAAAATAAAATAAATCTAACAAAACCAAAAATAAAGTGCTGATTGTTCCAAGGAACAACATACACATAGTATGTGTGCATGTGTATATATGTGTGCATGTGTTGTATGTTTGTGTATATGTGTGCATGTGTGTGTATGTGTGCATGTGTTGTATGTTTGTGTATATGTGTGCATGTGTGTATATGTGTACATGTGTTGTATGTGTGTGTATGTGTGCATGTGAACATGTGTGTATATGTTTGTGTATATGTGTGCATGTGTGTATGTTTGTGTGTATGTGTATATATGTGTATACATATGTTTGTATGTTTGTGTGTGTGTGTGTGCTGTACATGCATGTGCACACACATGTGTATACAGAGGGTATTAGGTAATGAAAACCAAATGCAGAGGGTCAGAGAAAGGGAGTGAAAAGAACCCAGTTAACTTCATTGCAGAGTAGGCACTATGCTCTATGCTCACTGGGTACACTGTGAGCAAGACAGAGCAGCCTCTGTCTTCATAGGACTAAAACTGGGGCAGGGCATAGCTGAGGCCATAAGTACAAACATCAGCTAGGAGCTACATACAATAATGTGATGGAGATAGAGTGATAGCCTGAATTAGGTGTGTCAGTCTGTAACAGAAAAGCCTGGCATTCTCAGTGGCTTGACAAATGGAAACTTGTTTGATAAATGATCAATGTGAGTGTTACAGTCAGTCTTCCAAGTTCTCATTGATGGACCCAGGCTCCTCCTACCTCATGGCCCCATGGTCCTTGAAGAGTCAAGAGTTTTCTCATTTAGCTAGTTTGCGATAAGAAATGAGGTTGAGGAAGGGTCACTAGCTTTGCAATGCTAGGCACTATCTGTTGATGTTCCACAGGGGAAGAGTTATTGTCTGTCTACTTCTCCAACCCAGGTATTAGGTGCCTGGAAGTACGGTTTCTGGCCACACAGTTGTGACAGTGCCCACATGACAATTCCATATTCGAGAAGAGGAAGACAAAACTTAGGGGGCCAGAGACCAGACTGTGCTACAGTATAGGTAGGTAAACTTGGAATTAAATACATCATCCAGGATCCATTCTATGTCTGATTAGATATAATGGCTGGGGGACAAGTAACAGCTGTGGCTGACTTCTGGGTCATTGGTCATTTACAGAGATAAAGAAGGGAGTTGGAGCCAGGTGTGCAGGAGATGGGGCAGGGGAAATAGAAGTTTTTGGTTTGGATTCAGGATTTCAGATAGCCCAGGCTGAGTTCAAATTTGTTTATAGGCAAGGTTGGATTTAAATTGCTGATCCCTTTGTCTCTGTCCTTCCAAGTGCTGGGATTAGAGGTGTACCACCACCCCTGCCTGAGAATAGAAACTGACTTGGACTATATGGGTTTTTAGGGAGTAGCCTGAAGTAGAATAGCCAAGTGAGGCTGGCTAACAATTATCTCGGTTATGAAGATCTGAAGTTGGGGAGAGGACTGAACTTGGGACAGGGACAGAGGAGCCATCAATAACAGGTGGTGACTGGTATCATGAGAGGAATTGACTGCCCTGTTGCTTTTATCACTACAGGGGATCAGAGATTCATCCTCTTGCAATAGAACTTTATTGGAGGCTTTGTGGAGAAGGGTTAGAAACCAGCCACGACACCAGTGAAGAACCTGGGTGGGCTACACTCCATCTGGTAGAAGTAGTAGGAGTATTAGAAAGGGGAGCTGATTCAGCAGAATTTTTAAGCTACAGCTATTGAAAGGGTTATACAGTCACTATAATTCCGAAGAACTGAAAAGTAAAAATTCTGATGCAAGGTCTTTGAAACATTAAGAGAGACTGACTAGGAGAAGTGGGGGTGGAGTGGAAGAAAAGGGGTTGAAGCTGAAGATATCAGTTCCCAAGTCTCAGCATATGGGAGAATAATCATTACATAGGCATTGAAAGCTGTGTGTGTGGAGTATTGGATAGGGAATCTGTAGATCCTTGAATCAATGATAGAAGAGAAAGAGAAGTCTAGGCTTCCAAAGAAGAGAAAACCACTAAACGAACCAAACCAAGGATGACTGTCCAAAGTGAGTCAGGGTCTTTGCATCTGTTTCCATTGGTTGCTGGGTAACAGTCAAACATTTGACGGAACTTGGGGAGTCTCATGGAAGAGTTGGGGGAAGGATCGTGGGACTGAAGGGGATAGGGACTCTATAAGAAAATCAACAGAGTCAACTAACCTGGACCCTTGAGGACTCCCAGAGATTAAACCACCAACCAAAGAGCAAGCATGGGCTGCACCTAGGCTCCCTGCACAGATGTGCAGCCTGGTCTTCGTGTCCTTTTCCCAACAACTGGAGCAAGGGCTGTCCTGCCTGTGGATCCCATTCCCCTAACTGGGCCACCTTGTTTGGCCTTAGTGGGAGAGGATGTGCCTAGTCCTGCAGTGACTTGGTGTGCCAGGATGGGTTGATATCTGGGGGAGCTCCTCTTTCTCAGAGAAGAAGGGGATGAAGGGTAGAGGGAGGGATTGTGGGAGGGGAGAACTTGAAGAAGAGGAGCTGTGAATGGGATGTAAAATGAAATAGTAAATTAATGAAAACAAAACAAAACAAAAAACCCCCTAAAAACAGAGTAAGCTAGGAGGAGATGGTGGTTACTAGTGTGAATGGCAAGAATAAGCGCTTACCTGAGAGTAGGAGATAATGTCTACGCACTAGTGCAATCTTCCTCATTTATGTGCATTCTAAGTCTCGTCTGTAAAATGATAGCTCTTACTTGTGTACCATGTGCCTAGATTACCTGCTGTTGCCTACAGAAGTTATTTGATGTGTCTAGAAAACAAAACACAGTATGTTAAAAAAAAAACACAGTTTCATAGACGTTAAAGGCTAATGTGAGAAGCCCTGAATGTGAGTTTGCAGTGAATTAGGAAGGGAAGAACTCGCCATGTCTTAAACAAGAGGTTTGCTTCTGAAGGAGCTGGTTGGTCTGTGGCCTCAGAGAAAGAGGGAGCAGAGCAGACCGGAAGGTTCAGTACATTTGTAGCCAACAGATGTCAGTGTTGGGATACAATACACTGCAGGGCTTCGGAGTCTCCTCCCATACTTTACTAAAGTACACTTTGATTTATTGTATGGATTTTGTTAGCTGTCTCTCTCCCTTAAAAACGTGTCAACATAAGTACATAACGATGCAAGCTTCTTTATGTCCAGAGAACAGCCTCTTATATTCTGGAAGTTTCTTCTCTTTGCAACACACTGCAGGATAGCACCTCTTAGGTCAGACTGTCTAGTAATGAATATCTTAGGGTAGGGGAGGGCTCTAGTGAGTTCTTCCATCAATCTTCATTGCATCCCTGTGCTACGTCCAGCTGGTGGATGGTAAGCTCCAGGCTCTCACCTCATGGACAGGAGTCACAGAGTCCTGGGCCTGGTTACTTTGGAGGTTAATGCAGTTCCAAGAGGATTAAGAATGGGTAAAGCAGTTGGTTCCTTATTGTTCTTCACAGAGTCTGGGTCTGTGACCAAAAGTATCCATTGTTGGGAGCAATTACACAACTCACCCGGCTGCTGTTCTTTAGACCATTACCCAAAGTAGCAGCTTGGCTTTTAAGCTTGTAATTGAAAGAGAATAAGCTTGCAGATGAGATGCTCTCTGAGTCAGTGTAATTTCTTTTAGGCCTTTCACTGCGGAGCTGAAAGTTGCTGACAGAGTAAGAAACTCTGGTGAAAGGACAGGTAGAGGAGATGGGACAGAGTGAAGGTTGAGGATCCAAAGCCGTGCTTCCCCAAGAACCAGCATCTGCCCACCCATCCTGTGGTTTTTGAAAATTTAATAATTTTTATTTTTTTGGAACTTCATATAGGAGCACTGTATCTGCTTCACTCCTCTCTTTTCCCTCCCCCTAACTCCTCCTGTGTTCCCCTACCAAGTCCATAATCCATTATTTGTTTTGTTGCAATACACATAATATATACACATGTACAAGTATACATATACACCATACACTCATATACAATGCACACACATATGTATATAACCTACTGAGTCCATTTAGATTTGCTTGTATGTATTTAGGGCTGACCACTTGGGATTGGACAACCTATGTGGATATTGATTCTTGCTCTCATCAGTCCTTATGGAATTTCCCCTATCCACATTGGTGTGCCAACCTGTGTTGCCATTAAGCTGGTCTTATTCAGGTAATCATATTGTTCAGGGTTCATGGGTGTAGCATCCCTGTCCTATACAGAAGACATTATCTCATCACATCAAGTCATCAACTGTCTTGGACTTTTGACCCTAACAATCATTCTCCTCCAGTGTCTATGATTTTCTTTGAGCCTTAGGTGAAGGCTTCACTGCAGATGTATCCGTTGGGATTGGGCACACCAAACTCATTTATCGCCTGCATTTTAGTAAGTAGAGATTTTAGCCTTGCTTGGTATCTGGTGTCCTAGATATGACCAACCATTCTGAGTAGAAAATTTTCCTAGGGTGCTACTAGAACTGAAGAAAAATAACCATGATCTTCAGGACTCCGTTTAGCTACTCACAATCTAGAGTGACTTCCTTAGCAGCCAGAGGGATGAGCTTGTGGACTTGCCCATCCATGATGACTCTAAGATTGCTCTATGCAGTAGTAGGATTCAAGCTTAGAGTGTAAGAAAGTCAGCTCCGCCAACATACAAGGTGAATTCTAACAAGATGGTACGTTCTGAGCTGTTTTGTTGGATGGAATTAGTGATTCTACATTGTTAGGTTATAGCTGAGCCTAAAATGGAAATCAAAAGCCCGGGAAGATGGTCACTGAAGAGAGATCTTAACCTTACCAGGGAGCATATTTGGCACCAGTGATGTGATGTGATTCCTAACAGATCCAGTAATTAGCTGTAGTTTTGGAAGATGCACCCAAATCTGATTTATGATTTATGATGCAGAAAGTCAAACCCAGAGACACAAAGTAAAGAAAGTTCAGATTGGGTCCCAGCAGTTAAAGGTCCCTTAAGCTTGTTGGGTTCATGGCTGGGTGTGGGTCACAGCTGGTAGCTGTCATTTATTTATTGCCAGGGGACCCTGTCAATAAATTCAATCTACAGACTTTCTTCTTTTTTGTTTTCAAAGTTGAGATAGGGCATTACTACGTGCCCTGGTTGGCTTGGGACTTTCTGGGTAGACCAAACTGACCTTAAAATGGCAGTAATGTTCCTTCCCCTGCCTCTCTACCCAGATAACATATGAGCAAATAGGCAAACTTTTGTAGAGTGTAGCCTCTGTAGGGGAAAACAGGTTTGCTAGTGTACAAGTGGCAAGGTGTACAAGAGGACATAGGAGATGAGGGTCAAAGAGAAATTCGGATTCAAAGCTCAGAGAATCTTGAGATTGATGCTAGGGTATCTGGTATTAGTTGCATAAGAATAGTGGGGAACTCATAAAAGTAGTAGTGACATGATACAAACAGATGGGTATTCTGGAAAGGTCATGGGGTCTGAGCAATGTTATTATTATTATTTTGTCTTAGTTAAAAACGTTTATTTTTTTTGAGATTCTAATTACATCATTTCTTCTTTCCTCGTTCTCCCTCCAAACTCTTGTCATATACCCCTCCTTGCCCTAATGTAAATTTCTTCATTAATCGCTGTTACATACATATGTGTGTATGTATATATATTTATGTATGTAAATATATATCCTTTTTCTATTTTTTTTAAATTTATTTAATCACTTCACATCTGAGTATCAGGCCTCCTGCCCAGTACTCCCTCACACAAGTCCTTTCTCCAATCCACCTTCTTCTTTTTTCAGAAGGGAAAGCCCTTTTCTGGCTGTCACCTCCCCTCTCTCCCCACACACACTAGACTCCCTCCCCGCACATCAAGTCACTGTGGGACTAGGTGTATCCTCTTGCATTGAGTCCAAACAAGGTGGTTCATTTAGGGGCAAAGGATCCACAGGCAGGCAGGCAACAGGCTCAGGGATAACCCTCGCTCAAGTTGCTGGACCCGGAGGGTTTGTTGGGGTGACTCTAGCTGAGACTCCAGGCAGTGGGAGATATGGATCCTGAAGAGGGCATTTCTTGTATCGAGGAAGGCCTCCCAGGGGAGGGGTAAGGACAGCAACCCACCCACAAAACTTTTGACCCAAAATGTTCCCTGCCTGTAAGACATACAGGGTTAAAGATGGAGCAGAGACTGAGGAAATGGCCGACCGATAACTGCTCCAAAGTGAGACACATCCGTGGGCAAGAACAATCCTGACACTATTCACGATACTCTGCTATGCCTGCAGACAGGAACCTAGCATAACTGTCCTCTGAGAGGCTTCACCCAGCAGCCAATGGAAAGGGATGCAGAGACTCACACCCAAACGTTCGATGGAGCTCAGGGAGTCTTATGGAAGAGTTTGAGGGACCTGCGGAGCACAGGGACTCCACAGGAAGACCCACAGAGTCAACTAACCTGGACTCCTGGGGGCTCCCAGAGATGGAATCACCAACAAAGAGCAAGCGTGGGCGGACCTAGGCCCTCGGCACATATGTAGCAGACGAACAATCTTATTTTTAATTGATAAACAAACAGTGGAACGTGGGAGACAGACATCTTAGGGTAAAGTTAGGGTTGATTAAGCCATTTAAACTCTAGGAACTGACTAGCTAATGGTGTCTCCTCTACCCCTCATATAATGTCTAAAATAAAAACAGCGTCGGATTATAAGACAGACATAACAAAACCCAGTATATTTCTATGGAATGAAATGCCTAAATAATTTTTAACATGGTTCATTTTATGTTTTTTGTTTTCATTTTCACACTGTTTTTTTTTTACAATTAAAAGTTCCAACTTAAAAGAATTCCAACTCTTTGATTTTTCAATTATTCTACACCCAAACTACGTCTTCTAATTTTTAAAGCAGTAATTTGTTTATTCGGAGGCTCTCCGAATCCGCCTTAACTGGAGTGCCTTGTGTCATAGGAATGTAGGGGACACGTGCATAAAGAGAGATGACAAATTGATTTCTCAGGGAATGTAGAGATTCCCAGGAGTTAGTCGCTGGCTGTCAACAGGAGGATTCATTCACGAATAGTATACATCAAGGATAGATGTACCACATCATGACTAGCCTGTGCCCTGCAATTTCTCCACATAGATTACTGGACCCTATCTGTATGCAGTCATAGTTTACCCTCCAGGGAGAAAAAAGTAGCAGAAATAATGGTGTGAACCAGTCAGTAAGTGTATTTACATTAGAGTCAGCACTTTCTGTGTGTACATGAACTCATTTAATTACCATATGACCCTTTTAAGCAAATAGTTTTCACCCAGTTTCTCAGTTAGGGAACCTGGGTCTTGGAGAACATAGGCACACATAAATCATGAAGATCAAAGTTTGGAGACCAATTAATCTGATTGGCGAGCCAGAACCCTTCACCATCATTCTTCTAGACAAGGGAAAGAGAAGCGCGAGGGGAGCAGAACTGTGCACATAGCAAAGGGGATGGCAGAACTTTAGCATATGAAATTATATCTGATTTAGGAGTTACTTTCTTATACTAGCAAAATTACATTTAATATATACATATAGCCCCAACACTTGGGAGGCAGAGACAAGCAGATCCCTGAGTTCAAGGCTAACCTGTTCTGCAGAGTAGGTTCCAAGACAGTCACGGCTATGCAGAGAAACCCTGTTTTGAAAAAAAAAGAACAACAAAAATTCAATATCAATATATGTGGTGGTTTGACTAGGTTTAGCCCCCATAGATGTATGTATTTGAATGCTTAGCCCAAAGGGAGTGACACTGTTAGGAGGTATGTCCTTGTTGGAATAGGTGTGGCTTTGTTGGAGAAAGTGTTACTGTGGGGTGAACTTTGAGGTCCTATGCTGAGGTTCCAACCAGTGAGGAAGAAACAGATCAAGACACAGAGCTCTCAGCTCCTTCTTCAGCATCAGGACTCTGGATGCTGCCATGCTTCCTGCCATGATGATAATGGTCTGAACCTCTGAACCTGTAAATCAGTTCCAACTAAATGTTGTTTCTTTGTCCTGGTGTCTCTTCACAGCAATAAAACCCTAAGAGAATATATAAACATTTATAGTAGGTACAAAAGTAATTCTACTAAAATGCTTATAGGATTTGACTGTATGGGGAACGTAAAACATCTGATATAAAGGAAGAGATTCTTTTTTTTTGTTGTTGTTGATATTTTTTTTCATCTTTATTAATTGAGTATTTCTTATTTACATTTCGATTGTTATTCCCTTTCCCGGTTTCCGGGCCAACATGCCCCTTTCCCTCCCCCTCCCCTTCCATATGGGTGTTCCCCTCCCCATCCTCCCCCCATCACCGCCCTCCCCCCAACAATCCCATTCACCGGGGATTCAGTCTTGGCAGGACCAAGGGCTTCCCCTTCCACTGGTGCTCTTACTAGGCTATTCATTGCTACCTGTGCAGTTGGAGTCCAGGGTCAGTCCATGTATAGTCTTTGGGTAGTGGCTTAGTCCCTGGAAGCTCTGGTTGGTTGGCATTGTTGTTCATATGGGGTCTCAAGCCCCTGCAAGCTCTTCCAGTCCTTTATCTGATTCCTTCAAAGAGGGTCCCATTCTCAGTTCAGTGGATTGCTGCTGGCATTCACCTATGTATTTGCTGTATTCTGGGTGTGTCTCTCAGGAGAGATCTACATCCAGTTAAAGGAAGAGATTCTTATGCTGTAACTGGGGATGTAATGTAGTTCACCAGTAGAGTACCTGCCTAGTATACTGTTTAAAAATACTAGATTTTTAAAAAGTCTGTTCAGGTTGACAAATGAAAATCATATACACTTATGATACACAACAGATTTTAAAATATATGTATGAATATATTTATATTTAGCTACTTGATATATAAATTACTTCACATATTTAATTCTTTTTATGGTAAAAATACTTAAAAATCTACTCAGTCACTCTGGCTTGTGAAGCAGTTTGACTAACTGCAGATCACCTCTCCTTTCGTTTCTCCAAGTCTAGTCCTCTAATCTTATCTTCAGCTCTGTATTAGAGCACATACATTGTCTTTTCCTCACTCTCTGCCCACATCCCCACAGGCCTAAGCAGACCCTGGTGATACACCTGGCTTCACTTCTTCCTGTGGTCTCCCTCATCCCCCTCTAGTCCATCTCCATTCTAAGTCATCTCCCCATATTCAGAAACACATTTTGCCTAGAACTCCTAATAGCAACATCTATTAGGATCCCTGAAAAATTTTCTACCAGGCAACATGTAGCCATCACACTCTCCTAAGGGCCAGAGAGGGCAACAGAAGTCAAGGAACAAAACACCTACTCAACAAAGACAGGACCGGATATCAGCACCTAGAATTACAGTCTTCCCAACCGTAGATGTCCAGATTGGAGTGTAAAAGCAAAAATCAGTAACAATCAGGACAATGTGTATCCACAGCATTCCAACATAGTGAAAGCATGAGAAAAAGACCTTAAAATGGCCTTTATAAACATGATAGAGGCCCTTAAAGAGGAAATGACTAAATCTCAAGAACTTGATGAAAACACACAGAAATAGTGGAAGGAAATGAGTAAAACAGTTCACGACCTGAAAGTGGAGAAGAAAACCTAAACTCAGGGAAATCGGTAAATGAAAAACTTAGGAACTCAAAGAGAAACTTCAGAGGCAAGCCTCAGCAACAGAACGTAAGAGATGAAAGAGAGAATTTCAAGCACTGATGATACAATAGAAGAAACGGACACCTTGGTCAAAGAAAATGTTACAGCTGAAACATCCCAGAACAAAAAAGACATCCAAGAAATCTGGGACATCACAAAAAGACCAAATTTACGAATAACAGGATAGAAGAAGGAGAAGAAATCCAGGTCAAAGCACAGAAAATATTTTCAACAAAATCACAGAAGAAAGGAAATGCCTATTAAGGTACAAGAAGCTTACAGAACACCAACTAGACTGGATCAGGAAAGAAAGTCCTCTTATCACATAACAATTAAAACACTAAACATACAGAACAAAGATAGAATATTAAAGGCTGCAAGGGAAAGAGACCAGGTAATCTATGAAGGCAGACCTATTAGAATAACACTTGACATCTCAAGGGAGACTCTAAAAGCCAGAAGAGCCTGGAAAAATGTTCTACATGTCCTAGAGACCACAGATGTCAGCCTGGACTACTATACCCAGCAAAACTTTCAATCATAGTAGATGGAGAAAATAGGACATTCCATGATAAAAACCAAATTTGAATAATATCTACCTATAAATCCAGACCTACACAAGGTGCTTGAAGGAAAATTCCAATCTAAAGAGGTTAACCACAGCCAAGAAAACATAGGGAAAAATAATCTCAGACTAGCAAATCAAAAGAAGGGAACCTCCCCCACACATACCACACTACCACAACAAAAGAACAGGAATCAATAAACACTGTTCATTAATATTTCTCCCCAATAAAAAGACACAGATGAACAATGGATGTGAAAAGAGGATCTATCCTCATGCTGTATTCAATAAACAAACTTTAACATCAAAGATCGATGTCACCTCACAGGAACGGGATGGAAGAAAATATTAAATACACTTTAAAGTTCTAGAAGAAAAAGAAGAAATCACGGCCCAGAGAAATGAATGGCAAGAAATAATCAAACCAGGGCTGAAATCAATAAAATAGAAACAAATAAAATACAAAGAATCAATGAAACAAAGAGTTGGTTCTTTAAGAAAATCAGCAAGAGGATGGACAAGCCAGTATTCAAATCTACTAAAAGGCAGAGAGAGAATACCCAAACTAACAAAATTGTAAATGAAAGGGGGGCATAACAACAGACTCCGAGGAAGTCTAGAGAATCATAAGGATGCACTTTAAAAAACCTGTTCTCCATCAAAATGAAAAAAATCTAAAAAATGTATAATTTTTTTGATACACGCCACTTACCAAAATTAAACCAAGGTAAGATAAATAATTTAACCAGACCTATAACCCCTAGTGAAATAGTAGCAGTCATTAAAAGTTTCCCAATCAGAAAGCCAGCTGAGCCACATAATTTTAGCCTAGAATTCTACCAAACTTTCAAAGAAGAGTTAGCATCAACACTCTACAAATATCTCCACAAAATAAAACCAGTAGGGGCTCTGCCCAAGTAGTTTTACAAGGCTACAGATAACCCTGATATTCAAACCACATAAAAGGTTGAAAAAAAGAGATTACAGACCTTGTGAACATACAGGCAAAAGTTCTCAATTAATTATATGCAAACCAAATTCAAGAACACAGCAAATAGATCATCTACCATGGTTTAAGTAGGCTTTGTCCCAGAGATTCGGGGATGGATCTGCATATGTAAATTGATAAATGTTACCCACTGTATAAACAAATTGAAAGAAAAACCCCACATGATCCTTTCATTGCATACAGAGAAGGTTATTAATGAAAACCAACACATCTTCATGATTAAAGTCCTGGACAGATTAGGAATACAAGGGGCATACCTTAACATGATAAAGGCATTTTACAGTAAGGTCACGGTCATCAGCAACTTAAATGGGAAGAAACTCAAGCCAATTCTACTAATGTCAGGAAGAAGGTAAGGTTGCCATTCTCTCTATTGAATATATATGAAGTCTTGATATCTTAGCTAAAGCATTTGAACAACTGAAGATGATCAAGGGAATGCAAATTGGAAGAGAACCTTTATTTGCTGATGATATAATAGTATATAAGTGACCTAAAAATTCCACAAGGGTCTTAGTTTGAGTTATTGCTGTGATGAAACACCATGACCAAAAGCAAACTGGCTTAGACTTACATATTGTAATTTACCACTGAAGGAAGTTGGGGTAGGAACTCAAACAGGGCAGAAACTTGAAGGCAGGAGTTGATGCAGAGGCCATGGATGAATGCTGCTTATTGGCTTGCTCCTAATGGTTTCCTCAGCCTGTTTTCTTATAGAACCCTGAACCAGCAGTGTAGTGTGATTTCTCTTGTGCACCTGGCCCTTTAAAGGGTCTCTAGTTGCTAGTCAACTGGCCGTTTCAGCCTTACCTAAAATAGCCAGAAGCTGGAAAGAATCCAGGTGCCCTTCAACAGAGGAATGGATACAGAAAATGTGGTACATCTATACAATGGAGTACTACCCAGCTATTAAAAACAATGACTTAGGCAAATAGATGGAACTAGGAAATATCCTGGGTGAGATAACCCAATCACAAAAGAACACACATGGTATCCACTCACTAATTAGTGGATATTAGCCAAAAAGCTTAGAATACCCAATATACAATTCACAGACCACATGAAGCTCAAGAAGGAAGAACAAAGCATGGATGCTTCTGTCCTTCTTCGAAGGGGAAACAAAATACTCATAGGAGAAAATATGGAGACAAAGTGTGGAGCAGAGACTGAAGGAAAGGCCAACCAGAGACTGCCCCACCTGAGGATCCATCCCATATACAGTCACAAAACCCTGACACTATTGCAGATGCCAAGAAGTGCATGCTGACAGAAACCTGATATAGCTGTCTTCTGAGAGGCTCTGCCAGAGCCTGACAAATACAGAGGCCGATGCTCGCAGCCAACCATTGGACTGAGCATGGGGTCCCCAGTGGAGGAGTTAGAGAAAGGACTGAAGGAGCTGAAGGGGTTTGCAACCCCATCGGAAGAACAATACCAACCAACCAGACCTCCCCATAGCTCCCAGGGACTAAACTACCAACCAAAGAGTATACACGGAGTGACCCATGGCTCCATCCACATATATAGCAGAGGATATCCTTGTGGGGCATCAATGGGAGGAAAGGCTCTTGGTCCTGTGAAGGCTCAATGCCCCAGTGTAGGAGAATGCCAGGGTGTGGAGGAGGGAGGCAGGGAGTGGGTAGGTGGGTAGTGGACGTGCACCCTCATAGAAGCAGGGGGAGGGGATGGGATAAGGGGTTTCTGGAGGGGAAACCAGGAAGGAGAATAACATTTGAAACGCAAATAAAGAAAATAGCCAATTAAGAACTAAAACAAAACAAAACAAAAAAAGTGATTCTTAGCTGTTAAAACTGCTTGACCCTATGACCTTCGGTGTTGATTGCCTCTTGGATTTCTGGGAACAGGGGAGCTATAGGAAGGCCAGCTGAGGGTGAGGATTTGGGTTAGCTGAGTGAGAAGTGAAGGCGGTAGCTGCAGATGATGATGTTAGGAGACCGTCGAGCCCGGAGAAGCTGAGTTGAGCACATAGGCTCCAACAGTTGTTCTCTAACAGTTGGAGCTGCTAGTTCTAGGGAAACTGGGAGAAGGGGCTGTTTAAGCAGACTGATGGGGAACTGCGGAAGGAACAGTTGGAGAAATGTTTGAAGGGGCTGAGCTGGAAACTGGGAGGGCTGTAAGAAAGTTAAGAGAACTGTTTACAAAAAAACAAAAAACAAACAAACAAAACCAAAAAGCATTTTACTTATCAGCCCTGGGGGTTGACCCCACTCAAAATGGGCTGGGCCCTCCCCTATCAATCACTAGTTAAGAAAATGCCCTACAGGCTTGCCTATACATCAGTCCTGTGGAGGCATTTTCTTAGTTGATGTTCCCTCCTCTCAGATGACTTTAGCTTGTGTCAAGTTGACACAAAACCAGCTAGCAGGACAGGGAAACTCCTAAAACTGTTAAACACTTCCAGCAAAGTAGCTAGTTAAAAAATTAACTCATAAAATCACTAGCCCTCCTATATAAAGTAACAAATGGACCGAGAAAGAGACCAGAGAAACAACACATTTTATAATAGTTTCTAATAATATAAAATCCCACAAGGTAACTCTAACCAAGCAAGTGAAAGACCAAGGATAAAAACTTTTGGACATTGATAATAACAGAAAATAGAAAGATCTCCTATGCTCATGAATTGGTAGGGTTAATATAGTAAAAATGCCCATTCTACAAAAAGCAATCTATAGATTCAGTACAATTTCCATCAAATTCTAACACAATTCTTCACAGATGTTTAAATGAAAAATTTCAACTTCATATGAAAACACAAACAACACAGGGTAGATAAAACAATCCCAAATAAAAGGACTATTGAAGGTATCTCTGACTTCTCTGAAGGTAGTTGTACTACAGAGCTATGATAAGAAAATCCTCAGGACTGAGGAGATGGCTCAGCGGGTAAGAGCACTGACTGCTCTTCCAGAGGTCCTGGGTTCAAATCCCAGCAATCACATGGTGGCTCACAACCATCTGTAATGAGATCTGATACCCTCTTCTGGTGTGTCTAAAGACAGCTACAGTGTACTCATATATGATAAATAAATAAATAAATATTTAAAAAAAAGAAAACCCTCATGATATTGGCACAAAAACAGACATGGTGATCGATGAAATTGAACACCCAGGCATAAGTCAACACACCTATGGGCATTTGATTTTTTTTTATAAAGAGGCTATAAATATACACTAGAAAAAAAGATAACATCTTCAACAAATGGTCAATCTGGATGTCTGTATGTAGAGGAATGCAAATAGATCCATATTTATCAATTTGCACAAAACTCAGGTCCAAGTGGATCAAAGACCTCAACATAAAACCAGATACACTGAACCTCTCAGAACAGAAAGTACTGGTGTAGGTAAAGAGCTTCTGAACAGAACACTGTTGTCATAGATACCAAGATCAACAATTAATAAACGGGACCTCGTGAAACTAAGTGGCTTCTGCATGACAAAGAACACCAACATTTGGTCAAAATGACAGCTTAGAGAATGGAAAAAATTTTGACCAATTTTATGTCTGATAGAGGGCTAATATCCAAAATATATAAAGAAGCAAAAAAAATCAGATATCAAGAAAACAAACAACCCAATTAAAAAAATGAGATACAGATCTAAACAGCGAATTCTTAAAGAGAAAAAGATGACTGAGGAATACTTAAATATTCACTATGCTCGCTTAGTTATCAGGGACTTTAATTCAGAATTACTTTCAGTTTTCATCTTATATCTGTCAGAATGGCTATGATCAATATAACGAGAACTGTCTCTTGCAGATGGATCTCCCTAGGGAAGGAATAGAATAGTGATGGATGGGTTGGGTTGGGGCTGGATTGGGAAGATCAAATGGGGAGGGAGAGGGGAAGTGGGGAAGATGGGGATACAGGCAGAGACAGCTAAAATTGAAGACTATTTGAGGGGTAGCATGGAAACCCAACACAGTGAAAACTTCCTAAATGTATTCATACATGAAGATGATCTAAATGAAATCATCAAACAAGTTGTGTGTGTTTGGGCAGGGAGGGAGGCAGATAGATGGATGGACAGAATCCCCCCCCAGCTGACCATCCCTTGTCACCAAATGAAGTTTCCAGTATTGTGATTGGGTCATATCTAATTGAATTTTTGGGCAAAGGGGTTCCATGGGAATCCCCAAATAACCCAGGTTCTTGCCAAGACCCAGGTTGCTCACTACGAACTAACAGCTAGGCCCTATTGTTGAAGACAACACCCATACAACTCTTCAAACATGGAGAAGTCGAACTACTGCCGGCATAAAGCCTTTACCCCTGTGTTCTAGTGTCTTTGGTACAGGAAGGTACTTAGCATACTCCCAAAAGAGACACATAAATACCAACCCAGCCACAAATCCTTTTGATCCACAATGGTGTCCTGCAAGATACGTTAGTACAAATGTGGCACAATTCAGATAAGCCAGTATCTGATTTCACTTAAGGCCTGTTCCACATGAGGGAACCTGATGCTTGTGCCCTGGACTGCCTGCTGCCCCACCCTCCCTGCTCTTAGGGGTTGGAGATGAGGTAGTGCAGAATCAATGGCTCAGACTCTGGGAGTAGGTGAGAACACTGTAGCAAGCTCTTAGAAACATTGTTGCAAGCTCCTTTAATACCCTCCACCCGCATCCTCTTGGTCCCCAGCAAGCATCTCTTCCAAACAGCAGTTGCTGATTGGCTGGCGTTGCCTGCATCAGAAGTCCTTGATCTCTCAAGCAGTTTTTAATTCCGTCCTCCTGCAGAAGTTATCTTGGCAACTGGGCGACCCCAGCGTTTATGCAGAGGTGGCCACTGCTGTTCCTCCTACAGGAACCCTTACCCAATATTGCTTGGCTGACTGAAAACTTGAAACTAGATCACAATATAGAGCCCTCTGTGACTATTGCCTCTGTGCTGGTCTCTTGACTACTCCTACCATCTAACCAGGATGTTGAATCCTGTCACCAACATCTCCCCAATTGTCCCTCTGCCCAATCCTCCTCCTTTTTGCTTTTATGACTTCCTCTTTTATTCAGTTTTTCATGTTCAGCAATCATGTCAGAAATGACAATGTTTCCTTCTTTCATAAATGCCCCTTTAATTGATATTTTATTGTGGTAACTACAGCTTCACATGTAATTGTGGTGGTCAGTGGACAACTTTGGCTGCTGGGTCTCATGGGATGGGGTCTCTTGTTTTGCTGGGGTATATGCTAGGTTTGCTGGCCCATGAGTTTTTGGCCCAGATTCATGTTTATCTCCCTTCTATCTTGCTGTAGGATCACCGGGTCTGCAGATGTAGACAATAATGAAAAAATAATTTCTTTTTAAAAAAATTATTAATTCTTTGAGAATTTATACATGTATTTTGATCATATTACCCTCATAATTCCTTCCAGATCCACACACAAGCCCCTTCTATACTACATCCCCCAACTTCATGTCCTCTCTCCTCCTCCTCCTCCTCCTCTTCCTCCTTCTCTTCCTTCTCCTCCTCCTAGTCTTCTCTTTGTCTCACTACGGAGCTCCTAGAACTCACTATATAGACCAGGCTGGCCTCAAGTTTGCAGAGAACCACTTGCCTCTGCCTCCTGAGTGCTGGAATTAAAGGCATAAGCAAATCACCACTCCCAGGTATGTTCTGTTAAAAAAAAACCCACATTAAGCCATTTGTGCTGCCCGTAGACTTCTGGGTGTGCAGCTATCCACTGGAGTGTAGTCCTACCAGAAGCCATACCTGGAAAGAGAATTGTCACTCCTCCCATAAGACACCAACCATCTACAGTTTCTCAGTTAGGGGTTGGGACTCCCAAGTCCCTGCCCACTCAGTTGTAGAGTGTTGCATGACTTGATCTGACCTGTCGAAGACCTTCACTTCTTCCCCTTTAAAGCTCCTTTGTGCTTGTGCTGCGTGCAGCTAGATAAGGCAGGATCATTTCCCCATCTTAACATTTTAACTCAACTACCCTGACATAGTCTTTTTTTTGGGGGGGGGGGGGGAGTGATCAGGTCCATGTAAGGTAACACTTTCAAAAGTTCATGAAACCAGAAATAGATGTCTTTTGAGGGCCATCCTACAGTTTGCCACACCGAGAAGCTGCTTTTGGGAGGGGCTGTATAATTTTCCATCCCTGGCATCAATATAAGGGAGCCAAGTTTCCTGCTCCTTCACCATGATTCGACGTCACTGCTGGCTTTCACTTTCACTTTTCTGGGAGGGTATGTGGGGCTATGCCATTGTGGCTTGTTCTAATTTGCAACTCCCAGGTGACTCATGGTGTTCATCGTCTCTTCGTGTGTTACTTTAATACCTGTATATAATTTTCATTGACATATGGGTCTCGATTGCCCATATTTTAATCAATTGTTCACTTTTTTAGTGTTACTTTTAGAGAAATTGTTGTATGTTTAATTACTAATCCTCTGTCAGACAAATTATCTGAGAACACGTTCTCCTGCTCAGTAGCTTTTCACCTCCCCCCCTCCTGAGTAGCAAAGGTCCCTAACTTACCGAGGCCTGGTGGCTCAGGCTCTAATTGCAGGCCTCAGAAAGCTCAGGGAGATGGACTATGAATTGTGGCTAGCCTGGGCTACTTAGGGAGTTCCTGGCCAGCCTGGGTTAGTACTAGAATTCATGTTCACAAGCAAACAAACATAGTTAAGATCAAATTTTGTTAAGATTAAATTAATGAAGCCAAATTAACTGGTAAGACCTAGTTTGTCAGGTTTTCCTTTTATGTCTTTTATGTCATGTCTAAGAAGTTTTTTTTCTAGCATAGACTCAAACATTTTCTTCTACTTTTTTTGTTTTTGGTTTCTGAGAATTTTATAGTTTTATGTTTATACTGAATTTCATGATTCATTTTTTCCATTACATTTGCTTAAGGAATAGATCCTTTTAATAGAAAAATGTGTCCTTAGCACTTGAAGATTATGTTTATGATGTCACACATTTAATAAGACTATCATTTGGTGTCCAAGTAGACATCTACTGTGCAGATAAACTGTCTGGTGGCAGATTTTGAGAGCAAAAAGAAGTTGGAAATATGTCTAGTGTTTCTGGAGCATGACGTTGGGCTTTTTTCATGTGTACACATGGCAAGAAACACATGACTTTGCAGATCTTTCCTAAAGAAAAATAATTGAGAAACATCGTGAGACATTTTGGAAGCCATGACAAATTCCCCTCTATTTGTTTTGCTATGGACGTGAGTCATGGCAACTGATGCTGTATTTGAAAAGAGCTTTGTGAACTGGTTTTATTTTATTCATATTTCCATCACTTTCTGGTTTGGGAAGTGCCCTTTCCAGTGGTTAAGCGTCTAATTATGTTCCATGTTACATTGTTTGTGTTGGTTGAGGTAACTGGTAGAGAGAGTCTTGGGATGAGATTATGGAAAAATGAACGCTTAAAAGAATTATCTCAAAAGGTTGAAATGAAACCGTAAGGCTTATATACATTAATTCACAACACCATCAATACTAAAGGGTAACAGCAGATCAGAGGAGACAAGTCAAATGCCTTTGGCTCCATCTGGATTATACAGCAAAGAAACACAAAGGTTTATTTTATCTACCCCTAACATCCTCAGGAATGTTTGCTGTTGACGATTCACACAAACCTTTCTTCTGGTTATCTTATTACCAAGTATGCTGGTTGGAATAAGGATGGCCCCCACAGACTCATATATTTGGGAACTTAATCGCCAGAGACTGGCACTGAAGAGGATTAGAATGGTTAGGAGGCGTGGCCTAGTTGTAGGAAGTGTGCCACTGGAGTGGGCTTTGGGGTTTCAAAAGCGTGTGTCAACCCCAGGGTTTCTCTCTTGGCCTGTGGACCAGGATGTAGTGCTTGGCTACTGCTCTGATAACACATTCTGCAGTGCTTCCCGCCATGATGATCATGGACTAAGCCTCTGAAACTGTAAGCCAGCCCCCAGTTAAATGTTCTCTCTCCTAAGAGTTGCTTTGGTCATAGCGTCTCTTCCCAGCAAGAGAACAGTGACTAAAACAAGCTTCGGGGTGAGCTTCATTTCTAGAGTGAACTAAACCAATGGAATTTGAATTTCAAAAAGGGTCAGCACAGAAAGTGAAATGGCTTTTGTAATAAATACAGTACTGTCTTAGTAAAGATAATTATGGAGAGATTCTCTACTACTGCCCTTGAAGATGGATTCTGCTTAAAATCAATGAAATTGCATGCGTAGATCAAAGATAGAATATTCATTAATTTTCACATGCCAGATTAAATCAGCTCATAAACTAGCAGCTACATGTGCAGGAAGAGCTATTTAAAAATACATAATCAAATCTTTACACTTTTGGAAAAATTATTACTTTTAAAGAGAATATTTCACATACGTTATTTTGGTTGCCAGGAATGTAATAAGATAGTCTGAATGCTATAACTATATACTACGTCTTGAAAATGATGCCTGTATCTTTTCAAGGACTGAAGTGGCATAGCCCTTGAAACTGTCCCCAACTCTAGCTTGATTAAAGGTAATCAAGTGAGGGCAACATGTCTCCAGAGATAAAGATTGTATTATTGTGATTGGTGTCTGTGCTTCCAAAACAAATAGGGGAGTGCGGGTAGACACCGAGGGTCTAACTGACCTTGGGGTAAGCTGACAGTTCTCTCCCCCTTTCATTTGGTCTGGCTAGTTCTTTCCTGTTGGTCTCAGAGAATTCACAGGAAGGTCTTGGGTTTGTACCCAGCCCCCGGCTTCATACTCAGATGTGGAAGGACCTGTGCACCCTTCTTAAATATCTGATGTAAGAGGACCACAGTGTTAAAGAAGCCTAAGTGACATGTACGGGAAGCCAACTAATCCGCTGCTTACCTGGACACTCTGTTCTTGTTTCTTTGGGTTGCCTTAAACACATTTTTTTTCTTTTCTGACTTGGCCTCGATGACTCCTGCTGTTACACATTCCCAAGACAGACATGTCCCGATCATTATTTATAGTTTATGCAAATGGAGGTTCCACAAACGAAGGGGAATTGTGTGTGCATGTGACATATGCTCACTGTGGACTGAAAGGCCCTTCTTGAGGTCTGTTCCTTTCTTGGCTTTAGATGGTCGTTTGAGGGCGACGTTTGACTTTCCTGGTCCTTCCTTCCCTGCAGAAAGGAGCAGATCCCTAGGATTCTTAGTGCTTAGATTCTCCTGCAAGCCTTACTTTACTCTTTATTTCACGTAATAATTACGTCCTCTACGCTTCACAAGGCATCTTCTTGGGGCCAAGAACAGGTTGGCTATGAGAGAGGTTGTGTTTATGGTCTTCACATATTCTGAAGTCTGAGTAAAGCCTATTGTGAGACATAGCTGAGCTGTGTGTGTTGAATACGTTAGTGGAGGGCTCTCCCTGGTCTGGATGACAGCTTTCAGATCAAAGGGTTTGCTGCTCTTAAGGCCAAATTTTCTGCATTTGTTCTTTCAAAAGGAGAAATGGTCCCTTCCCTCCCCGTCTCCTAAGATACAAAATGTGCTTAGACATGTTCTTCTTGCCCATCAGTACTTTGTGACCAGACACCAAAGAAAGAAAATATGTAAAATTCATGGCCTGGATTGGTTTTGAGGGAGTCACTTGGGCATCCTAGCCTTTATTCGCTTATTTCTGATATTAATTGATCCTTAGAATCAGCGTGCTAGATGGTAGGCATACAAAACAACATGGTGGTCATATAGGGGAGTTCTGCACGGAAAAATCCACCGTTTTCAGGTTCAAGCAGTACGTAAATAAAAATGTGATGATTATGACTTATGCTTTAATTATTACAAATTGGGTCTACAAAGCTGAGAGGATACATTTTCTGAGAAGACAGGAAATAGATCTGGTGTTTATGGTCATGACCAGTAGAAAGTTATTGATTTTCCTCCAGGAATAAAACGGGACTGCAAGTAGTTGTTTTAAAATGCATTAAAGTGGCACATAATTTAAATGAGTCCAGCACCGCTAATTATTCTGGCCCATGTTCAGTTACTTCTGTGTCCTTTCTTCTCCAATGTAAACAAGCGAATTCCTCCTAATTGCCCCAAATAGCTTTGAGGAATTGATGCTTGGGTTTTTCTTTCTATTTTTGCATGAAAATTTTAGAGTTTAATATATTTAACGAAGAGACCAAAAGTATGATGACTTAGGGCACTTTTTTTTTTTTTAAAAAAAAGACAGAGCACTAGTATTTATATTTTTCAGCGTTTAAAATCAAATTAAGGTGCTAATTAAGCTATTCATTTACTAGAGCGGAAAATAATTACACAATGTGTATCTGGAGGAATAAATAGCCTCATATGCATCCAAATGAGGTAAGAGTGGGCTTGGATAGACCCATGCAACATGCTACATGAAGTGCGATGCTTAATGAAGAAATCAGACCCACACTATAATACAACGCGGCAATTGTTTTCCAAAACAGGACATCGACTTAAGGGTGTGTCCGCAGCATTCTTCACAGATCAGAGCTTTCAACGTATGATTTAAATTCTAGAGGTTTTTTTTTTTTTTTTTTTTTTAAAGCATTTTATCAGGAAATCAGAATGAGTTCATTTCCTTTAAGTTCGCTGGAACCAGATAAATAGCCAGACCCGGACAGAGACGTGCCCAGGAAACAGCATGACAGACTTCCTTTCCCCTTGAGTTCTGACGTGTACCAGGAAGTGTGAAAACTTTCTCATCTAGTAGGTGTGTGGGTGGAAAAGGGTCATGGAAAGGGGAACTTTCAAGGCCAGTGCTTCCCTTTTTCCCTCTGAGTTCATTCAATGCTGTTGAGGAGGACACCCACTGGACAGATGGGGGGTTCTGCTACCTGAAGGCATGGAGGAAACCAGCAGCACAAGCAAGACTTTTTCTCCAGCCATCTGGAAGGAGGTGTGTGTGGTCACTGATGTAAAGGCCAAAAGGGGTCAGAGGCTGGATCCACCTGGGCTAAATGTTGCAGGACGGAGACGCCTAGTGGATGGGGAGCTTTGAAGAATTCATTGTTCTCTGATCCCAAGGGTTCGTGTAAGCATGCTTTGCTCCTGGCCCTCTTTTCTATCTTCTTGATTTGACTCCCCCTCCCCCCAATCAAAACGTTAGCCAGCGATAGGTAAGAGAAAAGGGGAGGAGAGAAACGCATGCTGGTGAATTAGGAAGGACATCTATAAGCTCCTCTCTCTCACTGCAGGTGTACAGCCCGAAGAAGCAAACAGGGAGAGGAGGAAGGCTCAGTTAAGTCCAGAGTTATAATTACTCTCCAGAATCGGATGTTATAGTTTCTGAATCAAGAGTGCCTTTCATCCAGGCCCCAGGAAACATTATTACCCCTGCTAAATAAAGCTGAACGGGAGCCGTGGGGCACACATAAAATTGGGATATTTGGAGTAACACTGCAATAGTGGTGCTAGGGTTGTAGCAAAGGAGGAAGATTCTGTTTTGGCTTAGAGGGGTGGGGGGTGTGGGGGAGGTTGGTGAGGAGGGAGGGATGAGAGAGAGGGGATTGAAATGGAAACGGAAGTGCAGTCCAGCCATCCCTGGAGGAAGCAAGGACAGACTTGCTGTGGAAGAAGGATGGTTGCTATAGGTTAAGGGCCACTAAACAAAAACTCACAATCAAAGGTTGCCAAAATGGCAGGAGTTAAAGGCTCTGTCTCACTGTGACTAAGGTCAGCAGAGCTATGAGGGAGGGAGAGCCCTAACACAGTTAGCCTTTTAGACTTGCCGGATACAGAGTATCACATGATGTTATATGAATTGTTGAAAGAGATACCAGGTATCCCTCAGGAATGATAGAGTGATAAAGCACTCTCTAAAATAAGCAGGAAGAACTAAAACTAATTGCTTTTCACACCAGAAACAAGTTGCCCGTGATACATTCTCCTATTTGTACCGCAGCATTCGTAATGTCTTTAAATTTATCTGTGTCCATTTTTTTATCTTGAATTGTTTGATCTATTTGTTTCACCAATTTATTGTAAAATTGCACCAATTATATCTTTTGTCATTTTTACAGTGTATTTTTATGTAGCCCAGACTGGTCTTAAACTCAAGATCCTCCTGTCTCTGCCTCCCAAGTGCCTGAGTGCTGGGATTACCAGTCCATAACATGCTGCCCAGCTGCTATACTTCTGTTTGGAAAATATTGGATCTCCAACTTACGCAGGTCTTTGAGGCAGCAGCACTGGAGTTTTAATTAACACAGTGATCTTGTTACAAAAGCTCATGTCCTGGGGGTGGGGGTGGGGTTAGGGAGGGAATCATGGCAACACATACAAGTTTTCTAAAATTCAAGAGTTTTGCTTGAAAACTTTGAATCTTGTCACTGGCAGCACATTCTGCCCCTTGCTTCGCATAAAGGAGCAGGCTTTACTTGATTTTGCCGAAATGTCTGCCAATTATCCCAGCCTGAATAGCTACAGTTCACCTGCCAGTCAGTCTTTTAAGTAAAGATGGGGTTCCTTGAAAAAAAAAAAAAAAACAACGGTTACGTCAGCTCACGACTCAATCACACCCGTGCTGTTCCGTGAGCCAACCATCACGCGCTGGTATTCAGCAGAGGTGTGTTTTGTGCTTCTCATTTAGTCACAGGGAATATTAAAAAGACGTTGCTCAAAGGTCAAGATTTAATAAAATTATTTTTTTCTCCTTCAGCGAGCGCGTTGTTCAGTGAGGCTGGCGTTGTAGAGATTTGCTGTGAATGCGGAGTAGTGAGGAGCGCGGTGGTTGCTAGCACGGTGTGGTGCCACTGCCTAGATTTGTATTAAGGCACTGGAAACGCTGGTCATTGTTGCTGACACACCATCAAGTGTGCGTCAGCCCAGTGAAGAAGACAAATAGTATATTGTTGTTAATACGGAAGTAGGTTTGATCTGGGGGCCCCTGGGAGGATCGCGGGGGACCCTACAGGTCCACATTTTGAGACCACTGTTCTCAAAAGCAATAAGAGAGATGCCTTCAGAAGTAAGGTCTTAATTAAGAAGATCTGCCCTGAAATTAAAAAAGATTAGCTATCAAATCTTATCCACATAAAGTGATAATATTTTATTTGTAGAAATTAAATGCCAGGTTAAAATATAGACAACAGTAGCTAGCATTTAAGTCAGGAGCACTGCTTTTATGCTAGGTTAGTTATGGGGACATTTTAGAGAGAGGGTTTGTTGTCGATTAAATTTAAATATGAAGATGTTTCCAGTCTGGGGGAATGTACAGTTAGAGATTGTGGATTGTGTCTACTCATTTTCCTTCCCCCCTAAATAAAAAAATGAGGCCAATTAATTTTTTAGCAGCTATCCATTTATTTCATTCATTAATGAAGGAGACTCCTCAAGACAAACAGAAACTTAAGTTCACTGTGCATGCAGACAAGACAGGCCTTTAGCTGATCCTGCCTCCTGCACATTCCAAGTGGGGGGTTGCAGGAGTAAATCCCCAGACGTATGTGGTGCAAAGGATCAAATCCTTATGGCCACCGAGACTTTTATGAGAAAGATAAAGAGAGTAATTCAAGTCCAAAGGAAAGGTAAAGAAACAGGAAAACCCCAAGTTCCCTGGTAAGAGTAGGTGTACAGTTAACTTTAGAATGCTCTAAGTCTGTGTTGGTAGTATGTACATCACGTGTCTTTCATATGAAGATTAGAAGTCAAAACAGGCTGGAATACAGTTAGGTTGGTTAAGTGCTTGCCTAATGTGCATGGGGCCCTGGGTCTGATCCTTTGCACCGTGATGTTTGGGGGATTACTCTTACTACCCTCTACCTGAGATATGTAGGAGATGGCACCAGCCCAAGGACAGTTCTGGCTTCACAGTGACTTCAAGACCAGCTTAGGCCACATAGGATTCCGTCTCAAAACAAAATGACCAAAAAGTAAGACATGCTAAGGTAAGGATAGGTATAATAATTTAGGAAGAGAAATGAACTATAAAAGTGATATAAATTATCACAACAATTCACTGTGAGATGGGAGTGGACTTGTGTATGTACTTAGAAACATATATATATATATATTTATTTATTTTATTGTATTATGTTGGTGATGGTATTGAGAATTGAACATGGAACCTTGTGTATGCTATGCAAGTGCCTACATCCCAGGCCTGCCTATGTATGTATTTGTGTGTGTATGTATGTATGTATGTATGTATGTATGTATGTATGTATGTATGCATGTGTACATGATAAAAATATCATAAAACTTGTATGTGCGCACAACATATCAGGTAGTCAAAGCCATGTTGGTAAGAAATAAAGAAGCTGGAAGCATTGTGCTCTTTGATAGTGAAATATACTGCAAAGCCGTGGTAGCCAAAAACGACTGTAATGGCTTAACTGCCAATGAAACAGCCGGTGGCTCCAAACAGAACGTAAACTCAATACCGACAACCAGCTGATTCTTGACAGACACAGCATTCTTTTCAGACTCCGAAAGTGACCAGAGATCCACTATTGTTAGTGGATATTTTGATGTTAGTAATATAATAACACGAATAAAAAGTTGTTATTTGCAGAACATCTGATTCCTACCCAGAGAGCTGAAAGAATTTAGGTTTCTTGTAGAACAGGACGGTGTCATATCAACTGTTTGCCTCAACAAATGGAAAATGGGAGGAAGAACATCCCATTTGCAACTACAACAGAGAGTACTTAAGACTCATTCCACCAAAAGATTAATATAATCATTTTGAAGTAAATTACAAAATTTTACACAAAGATAATAAAGAAGACTTAAATGAGTGGAGATATAGAATATAATTCTAGACAAACTCTGTGTCATGAGAAATTGCTTTTCCCCAAGATTTACAAATTCAGTGGAATGAAATGCTCCATAGAGAATGTTTTGTGGCACTTGAAACTTTTTCTAGGACAGAGCTGCTAGGGCAGGCACCCACAGTACTCTCGAAGAGGACCAGGATGGAAGATTTGTCTTGTCAGATATCATGACAATTAAAACAAACAAGAATAAATTAGAACAAAAGCTGACCCAGGTAGAATGTTCAGTAGAAGGCAGCCATGATTGTTATGCAGTTTGCACATTTTCTGCATTTATGCTTTTGTAATATTTTAGGCAGTATTCAAATTTAAAAATATGTCTCTGGAGGGTTTCAGACGAATACATGGAGCTGCCATTCAAATCACACGGCACTTAAAAGACAGGGGACTGAATTTCTATTTTCTTTTTCTTTCCTGTTTACTGACCCTCCCTTCCTTGAGTCAGAACAATGAGGGAGTTGTAATTATTTAATGTTTAGCTCAAAGGAATAGGGAAATAGGAAGATGGAAGTGAGTAAAGAAGTATTCTACACATTTGATAAAATCCTGTTTACTCAGGAAGAAAAATGGAAGCCTGTCGTCTATAGCAAATTCAGAGGGAGCTAAAAGACATCCTGTTAAGCAAAACAACACAGAACGATAATAATGTCTGCTCTTTTCACATGGGTGAGCCGGAAAAAGGCTCAACCTGAGTGAGTACAGAACAGTGATGACAGCAGGAAGAGCTGGGGGAGGATAGGTAAGTGGGTAGGATTGTGTCCAGTGCACGCTGTATGGATATGCTGAAGTAGCACAAGGAATCCTATAGTATGTCTAATATATATATATATATATATATTAATTAAAAAGGGAACGCATGCAATTGAATTCCTTGGGCAGTGGGAGAAAAATCCAAAGTAGTGAAAGAAAGACTGATCCAAAGAGATAATGGCTGAAAAAGAAAGAAAGAAAGAAAGAAAGAAAGAAAGAAAGGAAGGAAGGAAGAATGAAAGAAAAACACCAATTCAACAAAATGCCACTTATTATCCATGTGTCAAACTCTATGGCTAGCTTAAGAAATAGGACTAGCCATGTTTTTGAGGCACTCACAGTAAGACGCAGGGAAGCTTTTAACCAACAGTGCTTTGGGAGCAAGAAAGGGTGAAAGACAGAGTTTGAAGTTGGGGGGTGGGCGATTTTGTCCAAGGAAGTCTTATTTGTGATTGGTCTTGGTGGTTCATGTCACTAGTAAAGAAGATGGCAGAGTTATGTGGCAGAGAGGAATAGACACAGAAAAGAGAATTTTCCAAGTAAGCCCTAATGGGGAGACTTAACCTCCATTCTCCAAGCATCATCAAATCTTGTTAACACTTTCACATACCATAAAATACACTCTTATTTTGGGACAGGGTCTCAGTCTATATTTCAGGCTGGCCTTGAACTTTCGATTTCCCTCCTGAGCCTTGGCTTTCCGAGTTCTGCCTTCCATGTACTTATGGAATAGCTCCAAATCAGGCCATCTTGGATGAGGCACTAGGAAACCAAGGTCCCCAGAAATAGCATGGCTTTTGGAGCGCGGTGCAAAGGAGAATCCAGTGTTGCAGCTCTATTCATTTGTACCATATGTCAGGAATCAAGTGACTCTGTAATTCTCTGAATCTACCTGCGATTTAACGTGAGGTTTCTCTCTTAAATCTGTGGTCCTGGGAAATGTCAAGGCTTAGCAGGATGAAAATTAGTGCAAATTGTATAAGTGACCTTTTGTGAATTCCACTCTGGGTGGTGTAGTTTTTTTTCCATCTGATCACACACTCGACAGAGTGGGACTTCGAGATGAAGCAAGGGAATTAATTAGATGCAAATGCCATCGCTATCAGAGAAGCCTTGTGACTAAAGGTAGAGCTTTGATAACTGAATGCACTCCATTTCTGGAAGGAGCTGGATTTTGCATGCAGTGCTATACCACTTACATGTATGTGGGGTGTATGTGGGGAGTGGGTCCTGGGCCAAGAGAAGTTGGGAGTAGCATGGGATACAGCAAGCACAGCAGTAAAAGCTAGAATCTAAGACTGCAATGGAAGAAATGTCCTCGTTAGATATTTAGTTCCATAAAATCCAGAGTCTTTCTCTAATACAAAGCCTTTCTACCTGGATGTTGGCTGCTCAGAGCCCATAAAAACTGATACTGATATAAACAGAACGTTAAGGTTTAGGTACTCAAGAGGCTATGAATTTCCCTGCAGCAAAGACTTGGATCTCCAAAGGACATTTAATGTTTACGTGTGTGTGTGTGTGTGTGTGTGTGTGCGCGCGTGTGTGAGTATATGTATGCCTGTAGTCCAGAAGTTAACACTGGGTTTTTTCTTTAATTGCCCTTGACTTTATTATTTTTCAAGAATTTGTTTTATTATTTTGTGTGTGTGTGTGTGTGTGTGTTAGCGCGCGCGTGTGTGTGTGTGTGTGTGTTCATGTGTAGGTGTTCATGTATATGTGCATGTGTGTGTGTTCATGTGTAGATGTGTGTGTGTGTGTGTGTGTGTGTGTGTGTGTGTGTGTGTGAAGTAGACAGCATTGAATCACTTGGAGCTGGAGTTACAGATGGTTGTAAACTTCCTGATGTGGGTGCTGGGAACCAATCTCAGGTCTTCTGCAAGAGCAGTAGGTGCTCTTAGCTGCTGAGCCACCTCTCCAGTCCTCTCTACCTTATTTTGAGACGAATTTCTCATTGAACCTGAAGGTCACTCCTTTGGCTAGTCTGTCTGGCCACTAAACTCTAGGGATCTTCCTGTCTTTGTTGCCCCTCCCCCAGTAGCATGGCAGGCGTGTGTCACTATGTGCCTCACGTGAGTGATGGGGGTCCAGACTCAAGGTCCTTCTGCTTATGCAGCAAGCACTTTACTGACTGAGACATCTCTGAGGCCCTTCCAAAAGAGGTTTTCCATGCTCAATCCATTGACAGATCAAAATTTGAGCACGCTTTTGGGAGGTAGTGGAACTGTGGAAGGTAGGGCCTAGGTAGCAAAAGGAAGTGCGTGAGTGTGTGTCTTTGCCTTGTCTTCATGCTGCTCCCTGTCTTCCATGAATTGCACAGCTCAGCGCTACCATTTTCTCTGTGCCATGATAAACTGAGATCTCTGGAACCCTGAGCCTAAATACATGTCTTAGGTAGTATGCCCTGCATTCTGTCATATGACTAGAAAACCAACACAGTTGAGAAGGAGATGAGCTGTGATTTTTTTGCATCTGTGGCCTGTATTGTATGGTGGAACATTTCCTCCTACCTCCCTGAGTTATGGATTTTTCAAGATTGTTAAATCTAATCAAATAGAAAACATCTCAAAAATTAGTGTAATTATTTTTTATGAATCTTTTGTGTTAGATTTTTTTTGTGTTTGTGGTATGGGCTATAATGAAAACATATTTCTTTTTATTTATGATGTTTGTTATTTTGTCTTCCCCTGCCGCCCTCCCCCAGAGCTGAGGACCAAACTCAGGGCCTTGCACTTGCTAGACAAGAGGTCTACCACTGAGCTAAATCCCCAACCCCAGTTTGTGATGTTTTGAGACAGGGTTTCTATGTGTAACAGCCTTGGCTGTCCTAGCACTCGCTATATAGACCAGCTTGGATTGAACTCACAGAGATCTGCCTGCCTCAGCCTCCTGAGTACTGGGATTAAAGGCATGTGTCACCACCATCTGGCACATATAATGTTTTTCTTAGTGTAAAATAAAAAAAATATTGGTGTGGTGGCTTGCATGAGAATGCCTCCTAATGGGTTCATATGTTTGAGTACTTGGTTTCCAGGAGGGGGGAACTCTTTGGGAAGGATTAGGAGGTGTGGCCTTGTTGGAGGAGGTGTGTCAGTACAGCTGGTTATGAGGTTTCAGAAAGCCCATACTATACCCAGTTATCTCTCTCTGCATTCTGCTTTTGGATAAGTATATATGGTCTCAGCCACTGCTTGGGTGCTAGCTACACCGTCCTGCATGCTGTCACGTTCTCTGCCAGGATAGTCGTGGATTCACTTCCTATAGCTGGCGTCTTAGTTTGGGTTTTATTGTTATGAAGAGACACCATGACTAAGGTAACTCTAATAAAGGACAACATTTAATTACTTCTGGCTTACAGTTTCAGAGGTTCAGTTCGTTATCATCATGGCGGGAAGCATGACATCATCTAGGCCAACAGAGTGCTGGAGAAGGAGCCGAGAGTCCTACATCTTGATCCGAAGGTAGCCAGGAGAAGACTTGGATTACTCCGGTCAGACTTACGCATATAATGAGAGACCTCAGAGCCCCACCTCCACAGTGACACACTTCCTTTCACAAGGCTACACCTCTTCCAACCAGGCCACACCTCCTAATAGTGCCACTTCACATGGATGGGTCAAACACATACAAACTACCGTAGCTGAGTTTCTTGTTCTGAACACTGATAAGTCCCTTCCCAGAAAGAGTCACAGCAGCAATTCAGTGTGGCTCTCTAGCCCCCTTCCTGTACGTTTACAGACAGTTACAGTTCAGTGCACAGAGACACAGGGTTAGGGTTCCACGTTTCTGTTGCCATTGCTCACTGAGTTCATCCTCTTTCTTAATGCATCCGCATATTTTCCATATCAGAATATTCATTCTCACATAATTCTTTCAAACCGTTGCACAGTTTTACATAGTATGAATAGTATGGACTTAATTTTTCTTTCTTCCACTTTTTTTTTTTTTGCCATTAAATCACTGCTACGAGAACATTTCTACATAGATACTTTACTACACTTGAGAGCATATTTCTCTTCGATGGATTTTGAAATGTGAGATTTTGAGTTAAAGAGAACATACGTTTAAAATTTCAATAGATATCACCAAATTGTTTTCCAAAAAGCTGTAGCCAACTTACATTTCCATGGATTGTTTCCTGACTTTCTTATATTAATCCTAAACACTTAACATTTGCAAATCTAGTTGTAAAAACATGCACATTTTGCATTCTTGTTGCATTCATTTGATTAATATCAGTATCTTTCATTTTTTTTTTTTTGGTTCTTTTTTTTTTTTTTTTTTTTTTTTCTGGTTTTGGGGGGCAGTCCCAGGGTCTTGGTCTTCCTGGGTTGCGGTTTCCCACCCAGACTAACCCCCCACCCCCCAAAAACTTTTTTTTTTTTTTTTTTGTATCTTTTCATTTTTATAAGTGTGGAAAGTTTTGGTAAAATACTTGTCTTATCCTTTGCCCACTCTGAAATTGTGATATATTTTTTATTATTTTTATTTTTAGGTGCAGTTAGAGATAGTTTTCAAGAAATCTTTCCCAAAGAACTCTCTAGTATATGTAAGTTTGATGTTTTTAATAGTCAAGTGGTTAATTCATAGCCTCTAGGTCTAATGAAATGTTTTACTCTAAGATTATATTTAAATTATCTTTTATTTTTCTTAGGATGCTTTTACAGTTTGTTTCCAAATGCAAGTCTTTTAAACTATTTTCTTTTGAAACACAGACTTAGCAATCTAATTGTGTTTCAAGTGGTCAGCCAAGTGTCCCAATCCTATCTGATCACATAAGAAGGCAAGAATCTCTTCTGCTTTTTGCCGCATGTTTATTTTATTTTCTTCATTTCTTTGTTTCCCCCCCCCCTCCCTCCCTCCCTCCCTCCCTCCCTCCTCCCCTCCCTCCCTCTTCCTCTCTCTTCCTCCTTTCCTCCCCACGTTCTCTCTGTGTAATCCAGGTTGGCTTGGTGTTCGCATCCTGCCTCAGCCTCCTGAGAGATACTTGTTTTTAATAAGCAGAGGTGTAACTTTGAAACCTCGTGTAGCAAATACAGCTCTACTTCTCGTTCTCAAATGTGTTCTTGTAGGCTTTCTGTTCTGAGTCATCTTCACGAAGTTTGTAAATTCTGTGGCCACAGGGCTGGTGTTTGATGAAGGTTGTATGGACCAGAATAACTAAGTGACTTTGCAATGGGCAGCTTTCCCTTCAGAAGTTTGTTATATTTCTTCATTTATTTAGGGCTTCTTCTGGGGTAGTCTTTAGGAAAAAAAATCTTCATTTCCACTATTTTATTTATTTATATTTCTTTATAACAGAAAAAAAGCACACAAAATTTACGACATGCCGAAGGCTTGGAAATATTAAACCTAAAGAGAGACAAGCTAAATGACACCTCTGCAGAGATTAGAGGCATAAAATAACTCAGGCTCCTGGTGTGAGGAGGGGTGACTCTTCTGTTGGACGGTTGGCACATGTGCACAGCAAGCCAGGGTTATCATAGGCCCAGAAAATCTCCCAGGTGTCAGCCACCTGCAATGATCCTTGCCTAGGACCCCAAATTCTTTTCCTGGAAAAGTCTCTCGGTGCCATAACATTTGCAACACTCATCCTAGAAATCATCCAGATCTGAACCAATGACCCAGAGCACAGGCAGGAGGCTGCTGCTTTGTGAAGATCTCTCAGGGCAAAGACCTGGCTAATGGATTACAGCTCTGACTCTGCTAGGATGAGCAAAACTGAGGACAGTCAACAGGAAGGTATTCTATTTGCTCTGCTTCTAGAGCAGTCTAAAGTCTGTTGTCTGTGCCTTTCTTGTTAGGATTATTTCTGCATATTGCCTTGGTTTCGCTATTTCTGTAAATGTATTGTTTTCTTACATATTTTCTTTTTAAAACATTAAAAAGTTATTTCTAAAGATTTGTGTGTGTGTGTGTGTGTGTGTGTGTGTGTGTGTCTGTGTGTGTGTATGTATGTGCCTGTGTTGTATGTGAGGGAGCCTGCTTGTACACACAAAAGCCAGAAGAAGGTATCCTGTGTCCTCTTTTATAACTTTTGTGGGATTCTTAGAGGCAGGGTCTCCCTCTGAGCTTGACTCTTACAGTTTTCTCAGCTTATCCGGATGCCTGGCATCTGGTGTCTCAGAAACCTTCTTGCTTCTGCCCATGTCAGAGCTGGGTCACCATCCTGTGCAGGACACCTGGTTTGCTACACAGATGAACCCAGGTCCATGTGATCGAAAAGCAAGCATTGCTACCTGCTGTGCTGTCTTTCCAGCTCCTGCGTCTTAAAACTCTGTTCTTCCTTTAAAATTACTTTTATTTACAGCATCCGGTATTCCCAGGTGGTCTCCCATGCAAGGGGAGGTGAAAGACTCTCAGGACTCTCAGGGAGGAGCCTAGCTGAAATGCCCTACAGTGGGGAAAGGGAACTTGTAGTGCCCACCTCCAGCAGAAAAACAAGTGAGGGATGGGGCTGCTATCCCACAGTCAAAACTCTGACTTATAATTGTTCCTGTGTGAAAGAACTGCAGGGATGAAAATGGAGAAGAGCCTGAGGAGAAGGAGGTCCAGTGACAGGCCCAAAGTGGGATCCAGCTCAAGGTCGGGGGGACAAGACCTGACACCATTACTGAGGCTATGGAGCACTCACAAAAAGGGACCTATCATGGCTGCTCTCCAAAAGACCCAACAAGCAGCTGAAAGAGTCAGATGCAGATCTGTGCACCCAACCAATGAACAGAAGCTGCTGACCCCTGTGATTGAATTAGGGAAAAGCTGGAGGAAGCTGAGGTGGAGGGTGACCCTGTAGGAGGACCAGCAGTCTCAACTAATCTAACCCCCGAGATCTCTCAGACACTGGATCACTACCCAGGCAGCAGACACCAGCTGATATGAGGCCCCCAACACATATACAGCAGAGGACTCCCAGGTCTGGGTTCAGTCAGAGAAGATGCACCTAACCCTCAAGAGACTGGAGGCCCAGGGAGTTTAGATGTTTGATGGGGTGGGAGGGGTGGAGACATCCTCATGGAGACATGGGGGCAGGCAGGAGGTATGGGACGTGGGGAGAGTGGACCAGGAGGGCAATAAAGTCTGGAGTGTAAAGAAAGAAAGAAAGAAAAATAATAAAAATATTTTTTATTATTTGAGAATTTCATCAGTGTGTTTTTGGTCATATTCACCCTCAGCTCCTCCTCCTCCTGCCCCCTGCACCTCTCTCCACACCAACTCGTTCTTAACTGGAAATTGCTGGCAAATACGAAATTATTGATTTTTTTTGTTCAGCCACTTTAGCAAACTGGTATTATGTATGTATTAATAATTTTTCTATTGATCTATTGACTTTTTGAGCTCTATAATTACATGTTTTAAAAACGTGTACATAATTCACTCCCTTGAGACATTTACTGCTTTTTTTTCTTTTGTTGTATTGCGCTTGCTAAGATGCTGCCGTAGTTCCTATCTCAGTACCTTTTCTGTCTCACATAGTACTTTGTTTTGATTTGCTTAGTTGATTGGTCTGTGTGCACTCATGGGAGAATGGCAGACTATAGACATTTAGTTTCTCAACATGGAAACAGAAGGAATTTTGGATATTCCTTTCATAGGCTCTTTCCCATCACTGAGTGCTTCTGCGTGGTAGGTAAGGCCCACTGCCTAAGCTGGGCCAAGTGCCTGGACTCATGGTTTTGAAATTTGGCTCCTGAACAAGGTAACTCATGCACGGGTAAGCAAACAGGAAACACGAGTTCAGTAATTTCAGCAACCAAACAATTCCTTGGCTATGTTTGAGCTGGGTTTTCCACCTTTCTGGATGATTCTTTAAGCTTTTGTTAATTTCACTTGCTGAGAATAAGACCACTTACCACAGTTCTTGAACCAAATTTGAAGCAAACGTTATTAAATACCGGCCAGGACCATGGACACTGGCCAGATCCATATCTGGGATTCTCAGAGTATGTCTCCAAATTACATTACGGCAAAACCCACAAGGCTATTCACTTCCAGTAGTGTGGATATTTTTAATCCTCTAACCGACTTTAATCCAGGAGGTGGCCATGCTACCAGGCCCCACTCAGATTCCCTTGAATCCTCCGATAAAAGATACCACACACACAGTTGTTCAATTTTCACTTGCCTTCTGGCACAATTACTATCTCTGGCCTGGAAAAATGTGCCCTTCTGTCTCCCTACCTGCTCTAAACTTCAGTTGCTAAACTCGCTGACCATCCTGTATGAGCAGCCTGTGTGGCCACTCCGTTTCTAGATCTCACATGGTTGCCTGGTTCTCTTCTCTCCAAAGCAAGGTGAACCCCATATCCTCCCTCGTGTCTCTCTTTTCTCTGGGACCCAGAAGTCCCTCCTGTACTTTCCACCCAGCAATTGGCCCAAGGCTTTCTTTACTGACAGATTAAGAACCAATTGGGAAACAGGACCTTACTATCAGAACCGCCCCCTAAATGTCCCACCTTTATCCAATCAGGAACAAGCATATGTCCTGACATACTTCCTGCTTCTGTACCTCTTTCCTACATGTGGTCAATTCAAGCACATCCTGTTCGGTCGGGCAACCAACCTTGTTTATAGGAGCAAAAACACATGGCTTGTTATCTTACATGAACTACAGTTCCCAGAATTTCAGGAAGTTCCCTGTCCTTGGGCAAATGGGGCTTACAGGTTATAGACATTTTCGTTTTATAGATCCATCAAGTACAACAATTTCAACTTAAAACAGCATTAGCCCTCATAGTAGTCCTAAGGCACATGTCTTCAAAAGTGTTAGTCCCAGGGGTCTTCCCTGGCCTCAGAGGGTACCCTCTGATTATCGGGGCAGGATGCAGTGCTCATTTCCTTAACAATCCCTGGCGTCTTTGAGTGTCTGATTAGTCTGTACTTGAGAGTTGCCTCAGGTTGATATTTTTATTTTTCTAAACACACTGTGTATCCAAGTACTGAAAAATATGATCTGGCCCATAAAGAAGGGAGAAAATTTCCCAACTCTAAACATGCAGTGGGGTTCCTTCCATAGTTGGAATTCAGTGGGTCTTTCCTTAACTTTACAGGACAATGTTTTTAAAATATATGGGTTATTGTGAAATGGACTTCTTTCCATGGAGCATGTGAACTTCTTGAACCTGAGAATTTACAGAACGAAGCAACTCCACACTTCTAAATAAAAACAAAACTATGATCATTTTGTGTGTTGACAGTTGGAATTTTTCTTTTCCTAATCATGCTTTGTATCAATTACAGTTCTTCTTTAAAAATATAGCTCTTTTGGGTATATGCCCAAGAGAGGTATAGCTGGGTCCTCAGGTAGGGTAATGTCCAATTTTCTGAGGAATGAGATTGTTGGGGGAGGGCGGTAATGGGGGGAGGATGGGGGAACAACCATATAGAAGGGAGGAGGAGCTAGGGGATGTTGGTCTGGAAACCGGAAAAGGGAATAACATTTGAAATGTAAATAAGAAATACCCAATTTAATAAAGATGGGGAAAAAAGATTACATAAAATATAAAAAAAGTATACTCTTTATATATTATGGATCCTAGTCCTTTGTTGCTTATGCATGTTACAGATTTTGTCTACCCTGTCAAGCCCTTTTTATGCCATCTTATGATGATGAGAAGTAGTTTTGTTAAAATATAATGTTTTTATTAATTCTTTGAGAATTTCATGTACAAAAACATTTCAATTGTTATTCCCTTTCCTGGTTTCCGGGCCAACAGCCACCTAACCCCATCCACTCCCCTTCTCTATGGGTGTTCCCCTCCCCATTATCCCCCCATTACCGCCCTCCCCCAACAATCACGTTCTCTGGGGCTTCAGTCTTAGCAGGACCCAGGGCTTCCCCTTCCACTGGTGCTCTTACTAGGATATTCATTGCTACCTATGAGGTCAGAGTCCAGGGTCAGTCCATGTATAGCCTTTGGGTAATGGCTTAGTCCCTGGAAGCTCTGGTTGGTTGGCATTGTTGTTCATATGGGGTTTCGAGCCCCTTCAAACTCTTCCAGTTCTTTCTCTGATTCCTTCAACGGGGGTCCCGTTCTCAGTTCAGTGGTTTGCTGCTGGCATTCGGCTATGTATTTGCTGTATTCTGGGTGTGTCTCTCAGGAGAGATCTACATCCGGTTCCTGTCGGCCTGCCCTTCTTTGCTTCATCCATCTTATCTAGTTTGGTGGCTGTATATGTATGGGCCACATGTGGGGCAGGCTCTGAATGGCTGTTCCTTCAGTCTCTGCTCTAAACTTTGCCTCCCTACCCCCTCCCAAGGGTATTCTTGTTCCCCTTTTAAAGAAGGAGTGAAGCATTCCCATTTTGGTCATCCTTCTTGAGTTTCATGTGTTCTGTGCACCTAGGGTAATTCAAGCATTTGGGCTAATAGCCACTTATCAATGAGTGCATACCATGTGTGTTTTTCTGTGATTGGGTTACCTCACTCAGGATGATATTTTCCAGTTCCATCCATTTGCCTATGAATTTCATAAAGTCATTGTTTCTGATAGCTGAGTAGCATTCCATTGTGTAGATGTACCACATTTTCTGTATCCATTCCTCTGTTGAAGGGCATCTGGGTTCTTTCCAGCTTCTTGCTATTATAAGGAAGGCTGTTGTGAACATAGTGGAGCATGTGTCTTTGTTATATGTTGGAGCATCTTTTGGGTATATGCCCAAGAGAGGTATAGCTGGGTCCTCAGGTAGTTCAATGTCCAATTTTCTGAGGAACCTCCAGACTGATTTCCAGAATGGTTGTACCAGTCTGCAATCCCACCAACAATGGATGAGTGTTCCTCTTTTTCCACATCCTCGCCAGCATCTGCTGTCACCTGAGTTTTTGATCTTAGCCATTCTGACTGGTGTGAGGTGAAATCTCAGGGTTGTTTTGATTTGCATTTCCCTTATGACTAAAGATGTTGAACATTTCTTTAGGTGTTTCTCAGCCATTCGGCATTCCTCAGCTGTGAATTGTTTGTTTAGCTCTGAACCCCATTTTTTAATAGAGTTATTTGTCTCCCTGCAGTCTAACTTCGTGAGTTCTTTGTATATTTTGGATATAAGCCCTCTATCTGTTGTAGGATTGGTAAAGATCTTTCCCCAATCTGATGGTTGCCATTTTGTCCTAACAACAGTGTTCTTTGCCTTACAGAAGCTTTGCAGTTTTATGAGATACCATTTGTCGATTCTTGATCTTAGAGCACAAGCCATTGGTGTTCTGTTCATGACATTTTCCCCAGTGCCTATGTGTTCGAGATTCTTCCTCATTTTTTCTATTAGTTTGAGTGCATCTGGTTTAATGTGGAGGTCCTTGATCCACTTGGACTTAAACTTTGTACAGGGTGATAAGAATGGATCGATCTGCATTTTTTCTACATGCTGACCTCCAGTTGAACCAGCACCATTTGCTGAAAATGCTATCTTTTTCCCATTGGATGGCTTTGGCTCCTTAGTCAAAAATCAAGTGATCATAGGTGTGTGGGTTCATTTCTGGGTCTTCAATTCTATTCCACTGGTCTATCTGCCTGTCTCTGTACCATACAGTTTTTATCACTATTGCTCTGTAATACTGCTTGAGTTCAGGGATAGTGATTCCCCCGGAAGTCTTTTTATTGTTGAGGATAGTTTTAGCTACCCTGGGTTTTTTGTTATTCCAGATAAATTTGCAAGTTTTTCTGTCTAACTCTATGAAGAATTGGATGGAATTTTGATGGGGATTGCATTGAATCTGTAGATCGCTTTTGGTAAAATGGCCACTTTTACTATATTAATCCTGCCAATCCATGAGCATGGAGATCTTTCCATCTTCTGAGATCTTCTTCAATTTCTTTCTTCAGTGACTTTGAGTTCTTATCATACAGATCTTTCACTTGTTTGGTTAAAGTCACACCCAGGTGTTTTATATTATTTGGGAATATTTGAAGGGTGTTGTTTCCCGAATTTCTTTCTCGGCTTCTTTCTCTTTTGTGTAGAGGAAGACTACTGGTTCATTTGAGTTAATTTTATACTCAGCCACTTTGCTGAAGGTGTTTATCAGGTTTAGTAGTTCTCTGGTGGAACTTTTGGGATCACTTAAATATACAATCATATCATCTGCAAATCGTGATATTTTGACTTCTTCCTTTCCAATCTGTATCCCCTTTATCTCCTTTTGTTGTCTGATTGCTCTGGCTAGGAGTTCGAGAACTATATTGAATAAGTAGGGAGAGAGTGGGCAGCCTTGTCTAGTCCCAGATTTTAGTGGGATTGCTTCAAGTTTCTCTCCATTTAGTTTAATATTAGCTACTGTTTTGCTGTATATGGCTTTTACTATGTTTAGGTATGGGTCTTGAATTCCTGTTCTTTCTTGGACTTTTATCATGAAGGAGTGTTGAATTTTGTTCAATGTTTTCTCAGCATCTAATGAAATGATCATGTGGTTTTTATTTTTCAGTTTGTTTATATAGTGGATTATGTTGATGGTTTTCCGTATATTAAACCATCCCTGCATACCTGGGAGGAAGCCTACTTGATCATGATAGATGATTGTTTTGATGTGTTCTTGGATTTGGTTTGCAAGAATTTTATTGAATATTTTTTGCGTCAATATTCATAAGGCAAATTGGTCTGAAGTTCTTTTTCTTTGTTGGGTCTTTGTGTGGTTTAGGTATAAGAGTAACTGTGGCTTCATAGAAGGAATTCAGTACCACTCTGTCTGTTTCAAATTTTGTGAAATAGTTCGAATAGTATTAGTATGAGTTCTTCTATGAAGGTCTGATAGAATTCTGCACTGAATGCATCTGGACCTGGGCTCTTTTTGGCTGGGAGATTTTTAATGACTGCTTCTATTTCTTTAGGAGTTATGGGTTTGTTTAAATGGTTTATCTGTTCCTGATTTAACTTTGGTACCTGGTATTTGTCTAGGAAATTGTTCATTTCCTCCAGATTTTCGAGTTTTGTTGAATATAGGCTTTTGCAGTAGGGTCTGCTGATTTTTTGAATTTCCTCTGAATCTGTAGTTATGTCTCCCTTTTCATTTCTGATTTTGTTAATTTGGACACGCTCTCTGTGTCCTCTCGTTAGTCTGGCTAAGGGTTTATCTATCTTGTTGATTTTCTCAAAGAACCAACTTTTGGTTCTGTTGATTCTTTCTATGGTCCTTTTTGTTTCTACTTGGTTGATTTCAGCTCTGAGTTTGATTATTTCCTGCCTTCTACTCCTCCTGGGTGTATTTGCTTCTTTTTGTTCTAGAGCTTTTAGGTGTGCTGACAAGCTGCTGACATATGCTCTTTCCTGTTTCTTTCTGCAGGCAATCAGCGCTATGAGTTTTCCTCTTAACACAGCTTTCATTGTGTCCCATAAGTTTGGGTATGTTGTGCCTTCATTTTCATTAAATTCTAAGAAGCCTTTAACTTCTTTCTTTATTTCTTCCTTGACCAGGTTATCATTGAGTAGAGCATTGTTCAACTTCCATGTATATGTGGGTGTTCTTTCCTTATTGTTATTGAAGACCAGCTTTAACCCATGGTGGTCTGATGTGACGCATGGGATTATTTCTATCTTTCTGTGTCTGTTGAGGCCTGTTTTGTGACCAATTATATGGTCAATTTTGGAGAAAGTACCGTGAGGTGGTGTGTTTGTTGTTTTCTTAAAACTGGGTTTTACAATCTTTATAGCTCAGGCTGCTCTGGAATTTGCAGTGTGCTCCAAGCTGGTCTTGAACTTACGATCCTCCTCATGTGACAGAATTTTTTCAATCTTATATTAGATGTAGACTCTTCTACAGTCTCAATTTTGAGAAGGGGGATTTCTCATATAGCTCTCACTTGCTTGACTCCTGGGATCTGTCTTCTTCTTCTTCTTATTAATTATTATTATTATTAATTACATATATTCCTTGACATTTTCATACATGTATAAAATGCATTCTAATTATGCTTACCTCTCACCTCTTTTAATTTTACCACAAATACCTTTCCTACATTCATGTCTTTTTGCCGTGTGTGTGTGTGTGTGTGTGACTGAGTTTAAGCCAGATCCTCTGTGTCACCATGAGTTGCAGCTATCCATTCTTGGTGGGCTTACCAATGGGTATTCAACAGAAGACAAAGATTCTCTCTCTCCCAGAATCTTTCAGGAGCCAATAGTTCATCTTGGAGGCATAGGGTCCCATGAGCCTGTCTAATTCCTGGACATTACTGACTGTCTCCAGGCCCAGCGTAAGGCACTGAAGCTCTTTTGTGTTCAGGGTTTTAATGGCTGTGTCATGCATACCCAGACTATGCCATGTTCAACCTTCTCCCTACGTTCTGGCTTTTACAATCTCTCTGCCCAACTTCCACAATGTTCCCTGAGCCTTAGAGAGGGTGATATAAATGTCTTGTTGAAAGTCTTAACTCTCATTTATTCTTAGCATGTTGAACAGCCATGAGTCTCTGCATTCACCACCATTTATTGCAAAGACTTCTCTTGTGAAGTCTGATAGCAACCTTTAACTATGGTTATAAACCTAGATATTTAGAAGGCAGTTTGGTGTCAATTTAACTATAAAATAATAGTAAGTTTCTCACTAGAGTCCATGACTTTGCCAGCCATATGCTCTGGCAGGCCGCCTTCTGAGGAATGGTCCTCAAGTCCAATCAGAGAGTAGTTATTGTCCCCATAGCTGTTTGCTGTGAGGGCACACATATGCACATTTTGCCTAGGAGGTTGGTCTTGAAGTTCATAGGATTACAGCTGGGTGGGCTATTGAACGCTTTTCTCCTGCTGCATAGAACCTTCTGGTCATGCAAGCTAGCTCAGTTCCAGTTTGTTTCCTCTGTATCTTACAACCAAGGTACACAGTGTCATCAGCACAGGGTCTTATCTAGTTCTGTTGGGCAACCAAGGTTCTATCTTGTGGCATCTTAAGACTGGGAGAACCAAAGGCAAAGTCAGTCTTCATCTAGGAAAAGGTGACTTCATTTCTCTGGTCATCTCTGTGATTCTGACCTTCTTTTCTATTTCTACTTTCTATTCCTTTTCATGTCTACTTCCATTTGGGGCTTGCTTTGAAAGCATCTTTTTGAGACCTCATATCAACAGGATGTGGTCTCTGTCTTTGCCACTCAGAACCATTTAAACCTTTCTTAAGCTCCCATGTTTGGCCTGCCATTCTTGCATGTATACACTCTTGCAAATAGGTTTCTCTCAAAATACCAAAACCACTGATACAATAAAACACCAGAAACAATGTAGCAAACTCCTATATACTTAAAGGAATGCCATTGATTGACTTGGATATACAGTTCTTACCCTTAGATTTGGATCATAAGTACAGTCATGCCTATAATGTAACTAAACATGTGAAGACATTTTTCTCATCACCATTCTCCAAACAATTCAATATAACAATGGCTTATCTGGTATTTATATTATGTCAGTTGTCATAAACAATCTAAAAGGGATGGACATGTAGTTCAGTGGTACAGCGCTTCCTTAGTGTGTTTAGGAGCATTTATTTAATCCTTAGGATTGCAAACATAAAAAGCAAAATAAAGATGATTTAAAATATAAGGAGAGTATGAATATATTCTATGCAAATACCTTGTCAGTCTATGATATTATGCTATTTTATACACAGGCTTTGATATATTCAGATTTTGGTGTCTGTGGGAGGAGAGAGTATCCTGGAACCAGCCTCCATAGATTCCAAAGGATGATACTAGATATTTTTTTTCAGTGGTTTTGTGTGTGCAGATATGTACAGCGATCACAAAAGAATTTGAGGAAATGATGTGGCTTGTGTGTGGTTGGTATTTGGAAGCTTTGTGCTATGTGGAAGAAAGAAGATTGTTATTCACAAAGTAGATAAAAAGGAGGAAGAAATGATTGATTCATTATTGTTAACCTTGTGCATTAGTTTTTGTAAATGGAACCAAGTTACACTTTGCAGGATAATTATCATGAAAGAGAATTAGAAGAACTCTTCGTGGATATAATTAGGCACAGCTAAATGAAAATTACATAGTTTGAAGTCAGTCATCCAGAGTAACATAAATTCAACATAACAATTTTTCTAAATATTTTCTTTTTTTTTTTTTTTCTTTTTCTTTTTTTTCGGAGCTGGGGACCGAACCCGGGGCCTTGCGCTTCCCAGGCAAGCGCTCTACCACTGAGCCAAATCCCCAACCCCTCTAAATATTTTCTTATGTGAGGACCTGAGACTAAAAGTGATCATTTTTCAAATGGCGTGTCTTTTCATTTCTGCTCCCCACCAGGTCTTTTGTGTTTTCAATGCCTTGCTTTCATGCGAGGCATCAGCCTTTTTGTGGTGAGATGGAGCAGTCACTGCTGCCATGCCACCGTGGCTCTGCCCCTTTATACGCAACCACCAGGCACGAGCCACCTTGCCTTCACAGGGCCCCTTTTGTGCCTTCAAAGCCTGTTTATGTCTTTCATGCTTACAACCCTGTGAGGTAGGAAGCATGGCTTTATCTCACCATCTTTTACAGAGGAAGGCAATGAGCCTCTGGGAGGTTAAAAGCTGTGTTTAATGGCCACACAGTGTTTCCCTGTCAGCCCACACTGCTTTCTTTGCCTGAGTGAAGTTGTGTGGGCACACGAGTTCTGGAACAAAAACAGAGCAAGACACTGTAGGCTCTTGAAGCACCTGCGTGCTCACTCTGCGATGTGAGTAGCCAGCTGCAGGAGCGCCGGCACATTCAGAGAGAGCTTGTGTGTGTGTGTGAGTTCGTGCATTTTATCCCCATCCTTTGAATCCTAGGGATGAGCCAGTTTCCATAATGTCTCTTACTATCACAGTAAGAACTGCTCGGTTTTTAAACGAATTGATGATGTGTTCATTTAATTTGTTGCTAAATGCTTTGTTGATACGTTTGAGATAGATGATAGATAGATAGATAGATAGATAGATAGATAGATAGATAGATAGGTATGTTGGCATGCATACATGCATACAGAGGTCAAATGACAACCCGGGATGTCATCCTCAGGAGGGCTGTCCACTTCCTTTGAGACAGGGCTTATTATTGGCATGAAGTCAATCAATTAAACTAGATTGGCTGGTCATTCACTAAAAACCAGGGATCTTCCTGTCTCTGCCTCCCTCGTGCTGGGATTACAAGTGTGTACCACCATGCTGAGCAGTCTCATGTGGATTCTGGCTATCAGACTCAGTGGCCCTGTGCTTTCCTTGAGCAGTCTTTGTAGCCCTTCTTTCTTAATGTCTTATTGCCAGTAAAGTAACATTTATTTTCTTTTACTTTTTAAGGTTATAATATCATTTTCCCTTCCCTTTCCTCTCTCCAAATCCTTCTTGCTCTCCTTCTAACTTATGGTCTCTTTTTTTGTTAATTGTTACACACACACACACACACACACACACACACACACACACACACACACACATACACATTTAGAAGTGCATAAATACAGCCTGTTGGTCTATAAAACATTATTTGGTATTGAATAACCAGGTGGTGTATGCTTCCCTAGGGAAAAATATTTCTCCTACTTCCAATATTCTTTAATTGACAATAATTTTTTGTGTAGAGTTGAGGCCTTCTGGGCTTTCTCTTCTCCGTTTTAGCATGTCTGTCATTGTTCAACTCACGTTTAGGTAGCCATGTTGGCAAGACCGCTAAGATGTAGCTTCTGACATTCCTAGGAGACACAATTTTTCAGAAAACTCCCTTTTCTTCTGGCTCTTAAAATCTCTCTATTCTCTTCTGCAATGATCCCTGAGCCTTGGGTGTGGGAGTTTTCTTGTAGATGTGCCCACTAGGACTGGTGGTGCCACAACTCTGCTCTTTGAATGCTTTTGGTTTTCTGTAATAGTCTCTGTATGTTGCAAAGAGAAGTTTTCTGTGTGAAGGGGAAGGACTCCACTTATCTGGAGTATAAGGACAAATATTTAGAGTGCAGTGAGAGACTATGCTGGCTTAGTAAAGTGGTGATTGTAAGTTCTCCTCCAAGATCCATGACTTCACTATGCCTGGGTAGTTGGCCAGGGTTGCAGTATCAGCCATGCTATGCTCTCCTTCTGGTTGAGAGGGTCTTAAGTTCAGTTAGTCACTGTCAAGGCGTTTGTGCCACTACTGCACCCTTAGGGTGTTTGTGCCATGCTTGTTACTGGTGTGGTTCATCAGCATCATAGCTGAGGAGGCACCTTCTGGAACCACGAAGTCTAGTCCTCACAGGAAGGGCTTTCAGGTCAACCACAGCTCAGGGGCCTTTGGGCTTTGTCTGAAGTGCCATGGTGACCTCAGCAGCAGGCACTTACCTTACACCTCTGGGGATGTCCCAGGGCAGTAACAGTAGCCTGTGATGTTTTGTGAGTCTCTTAGACAGCCTGAACATTTTATTTCAAAATTAGATTTTGGTGTTTCTAGCAAAACCCTTATGGAGCTAAGTAACCTTTTGCAAAACACATATCTACCTGAGAAGTTGGGCATCTTTCACAGAGTGTGCTTCATTTGTAATTGAATTCATGAGTTAACTGAACAAATATGAGGTTTTATTTAAATATAAAAAATACTTCTTTATTAATTACCACATAAATTTCTCAAAAGGTAAAATTTTAAAATCATGTTTGTCAGTCTTACTTTTTTTTATTTTATTTTATTTATGTTATATTTTATTTTTATTTTATTTTATTTATGTTATAATATTTTATCAAATTTTGTTCATAAGTTGTATCCTTTAAATCTACTACATTACTTAGTTTTGCATGAGAAAATTAATAAACTCTAATGTTCTCTGTGAATGACGGTTTTGATTTCAAAATCAGGTTTTGGCTAATGAATTTCTTTTAATCCTATAATAATTCTTATCATTTCCTCTAAAGCAGATAATTTTCCCTCCCTTCCTACAATGATGCCTTAACTCAAGACACAGACTAAAACATTCATTTGACATAAAAAGTATCTCTCAGTGTTTTATGTATCTGCACTTGTATTCAAGAGATTCACTTGAAATGATTCCTGGCATGTTTTTTTTTTTAAAGATCTGTGCATTTATTTTATGAATAGGAGGGTTTTGTCTGCATCTATATATGTGCACCATGTCTGTTCTTGGTGCCTGCGAAGGCCATCAGAGGGCATCACACCTCCAGGACCTGGAGTTACAGCAACCGTGCGCCACTTTGTGGCGTGCCAGGAACTGAACACAGATCCTCTCAAGAGCAGCAAGTGCTGTTCACCACTAGCCATCTCTCCAGCTTCCTGGCTTCTGTTTTTACAGAAGGAAAGTAGCAGTGTAAGCTCACCAGCTGGCCAGAAGAGAGTCGATAAGGACTCCTGTGCTGGAATTTAGTATGGAGGCCACCCGGGGGGTTGGGACGGTCTGCCATCATTGGCAGGTAAGTAGCTGGACGCTAAGATTGTCTTCCTGTAGCTTGGGGTAGGAGGTGTTGAAGAAACTGATGTTCTAGGTACCCTTTTGCTGCCTTTGACTCAAGTACCTTGGAGAAATGAACCAAATCATTCTAAATTTCCCACTCTGACTCATAAAATAGGGATATTGATAATGTTTCTCAGAATCATTCTGGGTATCAATTTTCTGTTGTAAAGTAACAAAAAAAAATCTCAAAACTTGATACAATAGTCCATTTGCTCACAATTTGGATGGGGTTTAAAGGAGCAGTTCTGTGCCTCACCCCAGCCACATCCATGTGGTTATGGTTGCCTGGAGTTTTTCCTGGGCTGAGATAATCCCACATGGTCTCTCTGACTTTTGTTCAGGCGCCAGCTGGACTTTGGGCAGAGCATCTCAGATCTCTGCTGCCTTGGCATTATAGACTAGCTTTTTCCCACGGTGCCCTGGTTATCTTTAATTGTCAACTTGATACAAGTCAGCCTCATCTGAGAGGAGAAGCGTCAATCGAGGCATTGCCTGGATCAGAGTGGGTATGTTTATGAGGGACTGTCTGAATTATTCCTCGATGTAGGAGGAGAGCACTGCCTTGGGCAGATAGCATTGGGCTGTATAAGTAGAATAGCTAACCAGAAGCCAGCAAGCAATATCCTCCCATGGTTTCTGCCTCAGGTTCCTGTTTTGCGTTCTGTTTCAATAACTCTCAATAATGGACTGTGACCTACAGGTATAACCTGAGTGTCCCCTAAGTTGCTGTTAGCCATAGTATCTTACCACAGCAACAGAAAGCAAACTAGAATGCATGGTAGATAATGATAATGGCAGGAAGGTAAGCTGTAGGTTGATGTCATTATGCAAGTGAAGGCAGGTACAGGATAGAACGAGGCCTGTCATTGGACGAGAAGGAAGGATGGGCGGGGGAAAAGTCTTAGAGAGGCTGAGGAGGCTGGAGGGAGGAGGAGGGGGATGAGAGAACATGGCGGTGGATGCTAAGATTCCTCTCTATGCATATTACAGGTTGTTATGACTATTCTTTAGGGACGGGTGTGTACAGGATTTTGTGTTGCCTAGATGGGCAAATTATGTCTTATCAGTTGGACCAGAGGATATTGTGTGGTGTGTTCTTTCATGTGGCAACTTAATTGAGTCCAAGAGAGTGTATGGTGACTGGATGCACTGTGTCTACCACAGAATTGGGATGTGTATGTCTGGCATGGTGGGAACCAGCCAAGAGAGCTGTGAGTGAGGGCCGGGCGGCATGACAGGGTGCAGTGTTGGAATGGCTTTTGGACAGCAGGTCAGAAAGTAGATGAGGGCAGCGTGGAGCCACTGAGATAAATTAGTGCTAGTTCCAATGGCCTGCTGGAGTCAGACTAGCGAGAGAGCATGGCCGCCCAGGGTATGCATGGTTCAGCATACTGGTTCAGCTGCTTTTTCATTTTTACCGCAACAGTGAGCTCCAGTGAACGAGAGCTTGGTGGGCGTTCATTTGCCTCACATTTGCTGTCTTAGAGCCAAAGCACGTCCATGGCCAAGTCCAAAGTCAACCAGAAAGAAACCGTATGAGTGATGTCTGGTGTATATGGGACCATTAGGGTGAAAGTACACACCGTCTGTCTGTCAAGTCTGAGCACGCATGGAAAACGGCTCTTAAAGTATTACATGAGTTTTGTACAGGATACGTGCATATAGATGAATGAGGTGGTATAAAGGGAGACACAGAACCTGAAAACACAAGTACACATTCACACTGGGTTACCGTCCTAGAAATGGTTATTTCATTTTACTTCTGAATTTATTAATTTAAAAGTAACTTAAGGGGTTGGGGATTTAGCTCAGCGGAAGAGCGCTTGCCGAGCAAGCGCAAGGCCCTGGGTTTGGTCCCCATCTCCGAAAAAAAAAAAAAAAAGAAAGAAAAAAGTAACTTAAGCTCTGGTTGACTCCATGCAGGCTCCGGTGTTGTGTACTGGAACTTGAGTGCTGTGATCACTTGAGAGGGTAGAACCTCGGGCCAGAAGTTGTGAAACTCAGTGTAGTTCAGCTACAGCATCTTGGTGCATCAAGAGTATATGCACCTATGTAGTATCTTAGCCACTCATCAGTATCAGGAGATACATTCTATCTGAGCTTAATTCAGAAGTTAAAGGACAGTGGTTAATGTCAGTGGTTAATGTGGTTAATATCTTGACTGTGATGAGAGATTCTGGAGTTGGCAATCCATCTGTGGCCCAGCTTATGAGAACAAGGGCTATCACTGACAGGGATTAAGGTCAATACCAAGAACCAAGAGAGGCAGAAAAGAAGACCAAACAATTGTAACAGAGGTACGGTGGAGGGAGGAGGGCAGTTTGCATAGGAATTTGGACTGAAACTCAGGCAAGTTATACAAATACTTAAAGTTCACCTGCCTCAAGTACCCTTAAAGACGTCCTAAAGGAATCCTAGGAAGAGGGGAGGGGTGTTGTGGAAGCTTAGCGGCCATGCTTCACTCTGCATCTCAGGTCTGAATGCTGCCCTGACATGGAGGTAGAGGCTGTTCAGCTTGGCAAGTTAGGAACAGAGTTGATGGAGGTGAAAGTTGTATCTGTATGGGCAATGAGATGCGCTGGAAGGTGGTTGCAAATGCCCAGTAGGACGATGGTTCTCTGCTGTCACTGAGTACAGAAATGCACACTCCTGGCCTTACCCCAAAGACTGTGAGGTTGGCATATTTGGCACAGCATCCAGGAACCTGCATGTTTAGCAAACAGCTTATTGCCAATGATGCAGCATCTCTGCCCCATCTGCACGTGTGGCTGTCAGAATTCAGCTTCTTGACTGTTCTAGTTTTCTTTCTGCGGTGGTGGTCAAAAGCACCTTGGAGGGAAAAGGGTGTATTTTAGCTTAGAGGTTATAGTTCATCATCAAGGGGAGCTAAAGCAGGAACTTAAGGGAGGACCTTGAAGCAGAGACCAGGAGTGTTGCTTGCTTGCTTGTTACCTCTGGTCTAGAGGTGGTGGTGTACACAGTGAGCTGAGCCCTTCTATATCAAATAATAATTAAGAAAATGCCTCAGAGGCATGGCTACAGAACAAGCAGATCTGGGCAATTCCTCAATTCCGGTTTCTTGTTCCTAGGCAACTCTGGGTTGTGTCAAGTTGACACCTGAAGCTAACTATGACACCCGTCTGTGTTAGTCACCTTTCTCACCACAAAATACATGGCAGAAGCCACTTAAGGGGAATGAAATTAATTTTGCCTCAGAATTTCAGGGGCTGCCATACGTCATGACCCAAGGTACTGTGGTTTCTATCTGAAATGTCACCTATGGGTTCCTATGTTTAAACACCTTGACTATAAATGGTAGCATTGTTGAGGGAGATTATATAAACCAATTGGCCTTTGAGGTTTATATCCCATCCCATTCCTGATTCTGGGTTCATTTCGCCTCTCTTTCCTGACTCATGATAATGTGAATAAACTATGCCGGAATCAATTTAGCGCACTTAGTATTTCAGAACCATGGACAACGGCACACACAGCTTTCCCTTCCCTCAAAGGGTTTAGTCATAACCTAGTGCATAAGTCCAAGCTGGTAAGGAAACAGACAAGCAAACAATGTCCCCCGTCCCCCTACTGTGTGGCTAAGGTAATGGACTCAAGGCAGCAAGATATATCGACACAAGAGACTTTGGAAACTCCACTCCATAATCTCACGGCTCAGTTGTATTGACTTTGGTCTCTGCTCACATCAGCTAGTCTTGAAGAGAAGTAAGGGGAAGGGAACCTTGAGCCACTTAGAAGGGGTCATTAACAAATACCACACATATTGATGTGGGGCTCTGAGGTAAGAGAGACATGAAGTGAGAATATTTATTGCACAGCTCAGTGCTGCTATCAAAATAGGGTTCAGCAGAGCTGTGCAAATCCAGCATCCAGAAAAGCTTGGGGTTTTCCAAAGATCTGTAAACAGAATTGCAAGTAAGTATCTGGAACAGGGTAGTCTCTGTTTCAGTCTCTGAGTGCTGGATTTCAGATGTGTGCCACTCTGCTGGGAACTTCTTTCCCTTTCTTCAGTTGTGAGGACTGCACTTTCTGTAGGTCACAGTGCTGTTCCTTGCTACAAATAAGTGAGTTTTTCAAAGCACTGATTTCAAACTTTTGAATTACAATGTGCTGTCTATTAGAGAATGTAGGTAGTCGTATAATTTCCCATATATATGTATATGTGTATATATATATTATACACATAACATACTTATTTTTTTGCATAGGATTCTGGAGGTTTATACATGTTTACATACATGCATACATGTATGTGCAATTGCATGTGTACTGTGTGTGTGTATGTGTGGAGAGGAATGAGTTTTTTTCAGTTCTTTTCCATATTATTCATTGAGAGGGAGAGTCTCCTCATTGAAAGTAGATAACATGTTCAGTGCCTAGTCTAGCTTGCCGGCTTGTTCCCAAAGATCCACTGTCCCCAAGCACTGGAATTCCAGGAAATCCACATGGCCACGAGCATTAAGACGGGTGCTTGAGATCCAAACTCTGCTCCTCATGCTTGTACCACAAGTGATCTATCCACAGAGTCATTGACCCAACCCATGAGCTATATTGTCATCGGCAGTTGTGCATAATAATGCAGAACCAGTGTCAGGGTTCAAATGCCTGTCAGGTCATTTTCTGGAGATGCAGTGCTGATCAAAATTCAGCTTCTCTGAGACTCGATGTCCTCACACATAAGTGGGGATAATAGCGACATTGAATTGTAAGGATTAGAGATTCGATGCTTAGCTCTCAAATGGTTCAAGTGATTTCATATTATATTTATTTTTTGGCTAGGAAAGAATCTAAAAGTACTCCTTTGAGAAGAAAACCATGCTAATCTAGTATTTGCATATCATTTAATATGACATGCAAATGATGAGTGTGAAACCTATTAAATAAAAGATAAGTTCACATCATATTACCTTGGTGTCATTATTTACTTTGAAGACAATTATTTTAAGGGATGTAACAAGAGATTATATGACCATGGTGTGGATTACTTTCAAAATTAGAAAGAAACCAGGCAGAGTGACATGTGTGTGTTACCCAAATCAACTGAGAAACTGAGGCAAGAAAACCCCTCAGGCATCTGAGACCAGCCTAGGAAACATAGCAAGATCTTGTTTTCAAAACCTTAGAGACATCTCTATCGTTAAAAAAAAGCTTCATGACCAGAGGGAAATAATTTCCTTCCAACTTATTCTGAAAGCTTAGCCTTTCTTACTGTGTGCATGGCTTACTATCTCACTTCAACCTCGGAGAAAATGTACTCTTCAGAGAATATATTTTAATTTACTATGCTTTGATCTAGCATGTTACTTGTTAAAGTAATAGTAGTGAAATAATGTTAAAATAATGGGAGGGAGAAGGATTGTGATTTCGAATTCTTTTTCTCCAGTTACTTTGACACAAATGTACTGTTGAAAGGTAAAGGCTCCCTAAGAAACCTTTCTTCTCTGCTTTCATGCCAAGAGGCAGGAATTAAAATAGAAATCACTTGCACTTTTTCTAGTTCTTATATTTGTCTGCTTTTGGAGATAGAAATCTTTAATAATTTGGGAGACATTTTAAGGTTTATTTGCTACGAGCATATCTTTATAGTAAAACAGAATGCACGGCCTATAATCATTTATCACTCAACATTACGTCTGTTTGCTGATTTTTCTTGCCTGTGCATGTGTGCATTTGGATGTGTGAGTGTGTGCATACTCGCATCTGTGTATGCATGTGCATGAACAGTGCCTGTGTGCCTGCACATGCACACATGTCATGACACACACGTGGAAGAGGATGGCTTGCAGAAGTTAGTTCTCTTCTGCCTTGTGCGGTTTCCTGCTGAGTCATCTCTCCAACCCCTCATTAGTTACTTTTGTAGTGATTATGTCTTTTCTCCTGGGGCAATGAAGTTTCTCTTTCCCTTCCATTACACCGATCTTCTTGTAGCAGGTGCATCATAGTTTTGTGGTTCTTTGCACTTGACAAATATGGACAGTTGTTCATAGTGGAGACTGGCGGCGGTCCTTTCTCGACAGGTATGATGAATCTGTTGCTTTTGAAGCAATATATCTCACTGAGGCACATGGTGGTGATTATGCAATGCAAAAGAAAATGAGATAATGCATTTCTTTTTTTTTGAGATAATGTATTTCATCTTTATAAGTTAAAAACCACAATATTCTTTTATGGAGATTCAATAGGAAAATGATAACCTGTCATTTTGTGTAACAGGTTTTTGAGTGCCTATTAAAGCAAATTGCCGAGGGCTTTCAGTGTTAGCTGGTCCATGTGGGAGGAGATATTCAATCAAGTCGGTTTGCCTTGCTGGTCACATTGAGATGAGTGATGGGGAAGCAGGTGGCAAGAGACACGGTGTGCAAAATTCTATTGCTGAGACTTAGGAGGAGAACAATATGGAGGACCCGTTTTTAGTTAGAAGAAAATCAGCAAGATGAACTGCCACCCACAATGGTTAATCTTGATCACCAGCTCACAGGAGTTTGAGCCACCCGGGAGACATGCTTGAGTGTGACTTTGAGGTGTTTCTGGAGGAGGGTATTTCCTAAGGGGAGTAGATTCATTCTGTATGCGGGTAGCACCACCCATGGGCTGGCTCCCAAACTGAATAAAAAGGGACAGAGGACAAAGCAAGTGAGCACCAGCATGCATCTCTCTCTGCCTTCTGATGGTGGACACACTGCGAGCTGAGGCTTGCCCTTCCTGACCTTCCTGAACGTCTTCTCTACCCTGACTGGCTACTGTTCTCTCAAACCAGCAGCCAAGGTAAAGTCTCCGTTATTTCTTGTCAGGCAGTTGGTCATAACATGAACATTCACCAATATACCACCCGAGTCAAGAAACCAAGCTCTGATATATTCTGGATCCCGGCTAATATTCCACTCAACTCCACTCCCATATTCCTTACTTTCAGGATAAATGGATACCATGCTACTGTCCTCATAGTTTATCCTGGTGCATTTTTCCTGGTGCATTTTAATCAAACACATCATTTTATATTATGGAGACAGACTTAGACTGTATTTATTCGTGTTTAACGCCTTTGTAGTCCCGAGATCCGTCTTGATCGCTGCATATGTGTTGGGATCTTTCGTGTCCATTGTTGAATACTGTGCCAACGTGTGACGCTCCCACTTTGCTGCTATGCTGCTATGACGGACGTGTATGTTGGTCTTAGTTTCTTTTGTGTTAGTAACGGTGGGTGTAGTAAGTGCCTGATTCCCTATCATGACTGTCTCTAGCGAATTACCTCGTAATGGGAAATCTGGATCACACAGGGTATACTGTCTCCCTGTTGTCAGGTCCCAAAGAAACCCAGGACATCTCAGGACCTGTGGCTCCTCCCAGAAGCTCTCAAGCAGCCCCTTCCCTAAACCTTCCTAGTCCAGGGTTGGGCTTTGCCTCCTTTTCCCAGCTTCTGATCCTACATAGACTAGCAGTTTTGGCTATGTGCTCTTTTGGTTTCTATGCACTGTCTTGGTTCTCTAGGTCCCTACATGCTCTCTTGGCTCCTAGTCCCCTCCCCTGTGCCCCCCTCTCCCTTCTCTTCCTCTTTCTCCTCCCACCCCCTGTCTTCTCATGGCCCAATTCAGTTTGGTCCCTTCCCGATGCCTCTGAATGTACTCTCCTTCATATCTACAACAAAGCCTCCTCAAACCCACTTAGGAGAGGACACGTCCTCATTTTCATTCATTCATCCCGTCCCACTACACACTGTATGGTGTAAGGGTGTGCACGGACCTGCTTGGATGGGTGTGGAGGTCAGAGGCTGGCTTTGTTTATCTTCCTCAATCACGTCTCCACCTTATTTTCTGAGAAAGAATCTCTCTTTGATGTAGTACTTTCCACCTTGGCTAGACTGGATGGCCAATGCAGCCCCCAGGACAGAGCTGTCCTCTGTCCCTACACCCAACACTGAGGTACAAGCGTATGTGGTCATGCCCGGCTGTATTTACAGTTGCTGGGTGATCTGAACTCAGGTCCTCAAGCATGCACAGCTTCTCCCTAGCCCCACAGGGGTCAAATTAGCTGTCACTGCTGACCGTTTCATTCCTTCTGCTATGTAGGAGAGGCCATTCATATTTATTCTTCACATTTCTAATGTGACTAAGGTTGTCGGGACCAAAGTGAACCCGAGTTCAAATCTAGGTAATAGCATCTGACCTTGGCTTAATAGTTTCAGCTCACGGAGTTCTTATGATCAATAATTCTAAACATTAAAAGTGGTCCATATTAACTCATCCACACTGCTATCAAACAACACCATATACTGATTGGTCAGTTTACAAACAACAAAGACTTCGTAGCACTCCAGAGGCCAAGATTAAGGTGCACTGGTGTGTGGTGAGGGCCTGCTTTCTGGTTTACAGATGATACTTGTTTGTTTGTTTGGTGTGCGTGTGTGTGTGTGTGTTGTGTGTGTGTGTGTGTGTGTGTGTGTACTCATATAGGAGAAGGATTGATAAGAATTATTGTCAGTGTCTTCTCTTGGCCAGTCCTGTTCATGAAGGTTCTGACTGTCTAACTTAAGCATTTTCCTAAAGCCCTAAATTCACAACTCATCACCACAGGGCTTAATATTTCAACATAAGCACTTTTTATGATGCACCCGAGTCTTGCAGCCCTTACCCACATATGAGCAAACTGAGGAACACATTACTTCTGTTTGTGCCTGGAAATATTCTGCTGGTCTGGTTGTGAACAGTTTTACTGGGCTATGTAGAACTTTATCTTTTTAATTCAATAAATATTTAATCCCAGGAAACTTACTTCTGACTTTCTTTAAAGGCAGATAGGGTTTTTGTTTTGTTTTGTTCTTTTGTTTGTTTGTTTATTTTGATTTTTAGGTAAGTAAAAATTCTCCAATATCTTTCCCTTTGATAACATTTATTTATTTATCTATCTATTTATTTATTTATTTATTTTTGAGAAAAGGTCTCACTATGTAGGTCTGGCTGTCCTAGAACTAGCCATGTAGACCAGACTGAACTCACAGAGTTCACAGAGCCTCCTCTGCCTCCTGAGTGCTAGGATTAAAGGTGAGCTCCACCATCCTGGTTATACTTGTCCCTTTGAGAGATTCATTTCTCATTTCCTTGTAACTGAACCAACCTGGTCCGTAGAATGCATGACACAGTGCCTATTCTGAGCTGAGTCTTCAAGAGACTGGACAGCTGGAAAGATGACTCAGCAGTTAAGACCACTTGCTGTCTTTGCAGAGGGCACAGGCCTTGGTCCTAGAATCCACTTGGAGGCTTACAATCATCCTTAGTTTCAGTCCTAGGGGACTGGTGTCTTCAGATTTCCTCAGGCACCAGGCACACATACAGTAGGCAGACAAAACACACAAATAAAAATAAAAGCAAATCAGTTTGTTTTTAATAAAATACTTGGTCTTCTGATTGTAAGTCAGCCATCAGACTTCTAGCAGATGCACAGTTGATAAAAATCTTTCTCCATTCTGTAGGCTGCTACTTTGTCAGAATGGTGTCCTTTGCCATGCAGAAGCTTCTCAGTTTATGGGGTTTCATGATGTTCGCTTCTGAAAGTTGTCTCATGTGCCAATTAATTCAAGGCTATTTCCCACTTCTTCTCTGGTCAGGTTCAGTGTGTCTAGTTTTATGTATGGTTTTGATCCATTTGGAGTTGAGTTTTGTGCAGGGTGAAAAGTATAGATCTATGTGGATTCTTCTACATGTAGCCATCCGATTTGACCAGTTCTATTTATTGAAGATGCTGTCTTTTTTCCTGTGTGCATTTCTGGCCTCTTTGTAAAAAAAAAAATCAAGTGTCCATAGCAGTGTGGATTTATGTCTGGGTCTTCAATTTGATTCCATTGATCAGGATGCCATTTTTAACTACTATAGCTTAGTAGTACAAACTGAAATCTGTGGTGGTGATACCTCAGCATACTACTACTACTACTACTACTACTACTACTACTAACTACTACTACTGTACTGTTGCTGCTTGCTACTACTACTACTACTACTACTGCTATTATGCTGCTGTTGCTACTACTACTACTACTGTTGCTACTACTATTGCTACTACTACTGCTACTGTTGATGCTACTACTACTACTGTTGCTAATACTATTGCTACTACTACTCTGCATTGGACGTTACTACTACTACTGCTGTTACTATGCTACCTACTAATACTGTTGCTACTATCTCCTACTACTACTACTACTACTGCTACTATTACTACTACTACTACTGTTGCTGCTGCTGCTGTTGCTGCTACTACTACTACTACCACTACTACTACTCAGGATTGATTTTAGCTGTTCTAGAGATCTTATATCCAAACTATATAAGGAACTCAAGAAACTAGATATCAAGAAAACAAATAACCCAATTTAAAAATGAGGTACAGGTCTAAACAGAGAATTCTCAATAGAGGAAACTCAGAAGACTGGGAAACACTTCAATAAATGTTCAACATTCTTAGCCATCAGGGAAAAGCAAACCAAACCTACTCTACACCCAACAGCATGCTGAGATCAACGAGACAAGTGGCAGCTCAGGCTGGTGAGGATGTGGAGGAAGGGGAGTGCTCATCCAGTCCTGTGGGAGTGCATGCACAGCTCCTTCGGAAATCAATGCAGTGCTTCAGGGAGATGGGAGCCGATCTACCTCAAGGTCCACCTATACCATATACCCAAAGGATGCTTCATCCTACCACAGAGACAACTGTGTTAATTGCTGCTCTATGTCTGTCTCCACTCCCTCCCCCCAACCTCCCAAGACAGGGTTTCTTTGTGTAGCCCTGACTATCCTAGAACTGGCTCTGTAGATCAGGCTGTCCTTGAACTCACAGAGATCTGCCTGCCTCTACCTCCCAAATACTGAGATGAAAGGTATATGCCACTACTGCCTGGCTAGCTGTTTTATTCCTAATAGCCAGAAATTGAAAACAACCTAGAGGTCCCTCTTCAGAAGAATGGATAAAGAAAACATGGTACATTTATAACATGTTAAAAAAAATGACCATGAAATTTGTAGGCAAGCGAATGGAACTAAAAAAATAATCATCCCGAGTGACAGACAGAAAGACAAACATGGTATGTATTTTCTTGTATATGGATATTAGCTGTGAAGTCAATGATAACCAAGCTACAATCCATTGAACCACAGAGGGTAGGTGTAAAGTAACGGGCTAGAGAGAATAGATAGATTTCATTAGGAAAGAGAAATAAAATAGTTATAGATGGATGGGCAGCATGGGATGGGAGGATCAAATGAGGAGGCAGAGCTAAGAGGGGTTTGTGGGAGAGAATTTTATACCTGCCAGATATATACATATATGGAGGTGACCTAAATATCACCAAATAATGGGGGAGACAGAGTTCCAAATGGCCATCTTTTGTCATCAAAGGAAGCTTTCAGTACCAGGACTGGGTTACATTTAATTGAGTTGTTGACCAAAGGGGCTCTACAGGAACCCCCAAACAATTCATACTGTTGCCAAGACTACAGGTTGTTGTCCACAATCTGACAGCTAGGCCCCATTGCTGAATATAACCTTACATAACATGTGTGTGTGTGTGTGTGTGTGTGTGTGTGTGTGTGTGTGTGTATGCTTTTTTATTTGGTTACAGTTTTCTTTTTCTCTTTCTATTGTTTTGGGTATGGTTTTATTTTGTTTTCTTGTTGTGTTATTGTATTTGTTTTTTTAGAGAGATCTTAAAGTTGGAGGGGTGACGGGGGAAAGGGTATCTGCAAGGACTTAGGAGGATAATATGATCAAAATATATTTAAGTTTAAAATTAATTTAAATAATCAAAAACACAGAAAACCAGTCAGCCAGCAGACAGGGAGTCCCTGGAGAAAACATGCAGAGATGAGAGACATACTAAAGGACAGATGTGTCTCTGAACACAGACTTTTCAATCTCCACCAAGATACTGGTGCCTGCAAGGCCACCTCGGACCCTCTTAGCCAGCCTCGTCACCTGTCGGGTGGTACATGGTCTGGTTGATGTACACTCTACAGCACAGTGGACATCAGTGCAAGCCGCCGTGTTCTGGAATAGCTGGCTACCCAGCTGGAGACAGCCAGAGAAGCGGTGTCAGAGATGTGCCCTGGGGTGCCACAGTGCTTCTTTGGCTTCTTCTGGTAAAAGTATATCTCATGTCTGACTCCAGGAAGAGGAACCCCTTGCCTTTGCAAACACCAATAGCCGTTCTGGCGGAAACCCGGGTGTTAATTCCATCAGGTGATTTTCAGGACTCAGCCACCATAGTAACATTGCAAAAGCTTCAGCGACTTCCGTGGTAGCAGCCTCAAAATGTTTAGAATTTTTCCCTGAATTACCTTACTTCACTTTAATTGCATTTTATTATTTGTCATTCAGACTCTGTATGAACACCTTCCCCCTTTTAGCTAAGGCATCCTTATGATGTGACATTTCCTCTCCTTGGAGTTAAAACTGGTATCCTCTAATTTTAAAATACTAAGATTTATTGGAAAAGCCCATATTTATACCTCTACAAATTAGTTGTTCCACACCTCCATATTCTCATTTTGTCTCTTATTTTTATAGACTTTATAATAAATTACTATACATTACTACAAAACAATTTCTAAGTACATTTTGAGGATTGGCAATTAATATGTGGGATCAAGTAATTTTGTGTTCTATGTTTGTTCTGATCCTAGTTTCCCTTGGGCTTGTAATTCACCGTCTTGGTGAAGTCTGTGTGGTGATTCTGCCTGCCTACTGGCTTTAGATCAGTCTCCCCTAAAGAACTTCAGGTCATCAGGGATCCTGACATGACATTCTACCTAGCCATTCCTTTGTAGCTGTTCAACATGGTGTCTGCCCAGTTTTCTAGCTCAAGTAGCAGGGAGTCAAATTAATTTACAGCCACAAAACTGCATCCATCTGACTTTGCACCTCACCTCTGCTCAGTGATATCTGCTGAACTGTCCGCCCACTGAGATCAAGTCCTCCAGAGAAGCCCTGGGTGTGGAGTGGATGAGCAAGGTTGGGGAACACACCCACCCTTACGCTAAACCTCAGGAAACATCTTCAAGACCCGCTCACCACCATGTGGATTGTGCAGCTGAGTTTAAGATGGCTCCAGGTCACCCTTAAACAGCAAGTTTGCCTCATGAGACTTAAAGAGACAACCGAGAGTCGTTGTAATTGTAGAAATGTTTGAATATGCAAAATAAAGAAGTTAGTACTCAATCACCCAGCATCCGCCTCATCAATACATGTCTAGCTGTGCTGTGGTCCTGACCCAGCTTTTCTCCCTCCTGCTCCATGCACAGTTTTAAAACAAACTTCAGATACAACGCTGCTTCATCTCTCAGTACTATATTTATTTATAAAATTTTAGTCATAAAACATAATCATGTCTCAAGTAGCTGTCGATAATTTTAGAGATTTAAGTATCCTAAGATAATAACTTGGCCCCAATACTATTGCTGATATGAGTATTAACTGCCTTTCTGAGAACGCACTGGCTATGCTTAGTCACACAGTGTAAACCATTCAGTGTAAGCCATTCGCTTTACACTGTGTCATTCACTTGTCCCACAGTGTCGAGAGAGCTTTAAGGCTCACCTACAACTTTCTACGCATTGGCCTCTTCGTATCGGCATTAAATAAGATCAATGTGAGCAGTAATCGCTGGAGAATAGCACTTCTTCACTGGGAGGAATTGCTCTCAATGTCTCCTGCATCTTTACAAAGGCTCCCCCTGCACCCCTTCCCCATCTACCTAAAAATATCAGCATCCAGCTATCCTTTTGGCTCCCATTTTTAAAAGCGAAAGAAACCAATGTTGTCAAGGTAAGTTCAAACTGTATTGAGGTATAAATTGCATGTTATAAAGCTCACCTATTCTTTTTTTTTTTTTTTTTTTTTTTTTGGTTATTTTTCCGAGCTGGGACGAACCCAGGGGCTCGAGCCCCAACCCCGCAGTCAGTCTTAAGGCTCCAGCCCACACCATTCAATTCAATGGCTTTTGAAAAAATGTAATTATATAAAAAGCTACTACACACACACACACACACACAGACACAGACACACACACACACACACACACACACACACACACACACATGTCCCACTGATACTCTGCTTAGAGCACTGTGCTTCCTATTGCAATGTACTTTTCTAGAATTCCCTGTGCACGGAGCCTTTAGGCTAGCCTCTTCTCCGTGCCTTTAATGCTGCTGTTCCTTTGTACACGATAACATTGACCCCCTGACTGTAGTTGGTGAATACTTGGGTTGCTTACAGTTCAGGGCTATTATGAATGAATATTCTCTACATTTAAGAATAAATCTTCCTATCAATTTTTTTTTTTTTATTTCTTTTGAATAAATAACAAGAGGGAGTCGAGATGCTATACCATCTGATGAACACATTTAGTACTCTAGAGAACTGGCAATTTGTTTTCCATATTGGATGAACAGATTTGATTCCTTACTAGGAAACTATGAACGATGTAGTTTTTCCAGTACTGTCCCAGAACCTACCAGTGTGTAACTGGGGTCCTTCTAGGGCTTGTGCAGTAATAGTTCACGATGTAACAACTCAGGAGTAAGTTGAAGGTCTTTGCAGGCATTTTACCCTGTATAATTTCTATTTGTGTCTTTTGGTCATTTTGAGAATTAGATTGTTCATCTTGTTACTTTTATAAGTTATGTTTATCTAGACATAGCTCCTTATCAGACACAAATATTTTGCACATTTTTTTTGAGTTGACGCCTTACTTTCGCCCGTTCCCAGCAATGATTTTTTTTACAAAAGATATAACTTTAATCTTTTTTATAAAATTATGTTCTATTAAAAATCTTTTTTTTTGAGACCACGCTCAAGATGACCCCTGTCTGATGCCGTTCAGTCCAGGAAAGGGGCGTGTGGGGACAGACCATGCCTGAGACAACCCCTGCCCAGTGCCACACAGACTAGGGTGGGCAGACCCTGCTCCAGATGACCCCTGCCTGGTGCCACATGGCACCCATGGGGCATAACACTTCTGAGACAAGCCAAGACACCTAGAGACCCCAGGCACTGCTAAGATGAGCGAGTAAATGGGCACAATGAAGAGAGGAGGAACTAGGGACTCCAGGGTAGTGAAGAATGGTCTGACGTGAGTAGCTGGCGATGCCACCTAAGGCCATAGTGAGGTCCTGGTCTGTATTACCACTGATGGTCATGTCTAGGTCTCTTACCCCCAATGGTCAGACAGATGTCCCCGGTCTGAGTTGCTACCTGGAGCCATGTTGATGTCTGAAGGTTGAGCAGAATTGACCCCGCCCCTTCCCTGAGTATCATGGGAGAGCTGGCTCTGAAGGTATGAGAACAAGAGAGCCAGCCCACCCCTTGACAAATATAGTATTTCGGAGCATGGGGCCTGCACTTCACCCAGGAAGCACAGTAGAACTAGCCCTGGTTGCAGTCTCTTAGGGTGTGCACCTGGGAGAGCTGGCTCTGCCAATTGTCTGTCATGTGGTGGCATGGATGAGTGAGAGATGCCCTCCCCACCTTGCCCCTTGCCACCTGAGGCAGGTGGGGAGCTGGTCTGCGTGGGTGTGAGAGCTGCAGAGCTGGTTCTTCCCCTTCACGGGCTGTAGCATTGGAGAGTTCGCCCTTGTGGTGTGGGTATGGGAGAGCTCCCAGGCTGATCTGCTCAGATACCACCCAAGCCCAGACCCAGGGCTTTGAGTTGGCTCACCCCAACATCTACCCCATCGATGAACTGCTGGAGAGAGTGAAGGTGCTGGTCCTACAGATCAAAGCTGCAGCATCTCCATGACCCAGGGCAACAACAGGATATCTGAGAAGATTCCACCCCGTGAGGATCCCTCACTGTGTAGTGGAAATCAGTGGCCTCAAACCAGATCAATGCTTATCACAATGCACATTTGCACGTAAATATGTGTGGACAAAAGGGTGTGCTGGGGAAAACACCGACACACTATAGCTCCCACAACGAGATTTTTGTTGTGGTTGTTATTTTCTTTTCTTTTGTCGGGGGAGGTTGCAAGGGCAGAAGGTGGGTATGAGGGGACGGGGAGATGAGTGGGATTGGGGTGTGCGATGTGAAATTCCCAAAGAATCGAATTAGAAGGTTAAATCCAAAAATCTTTTTCTAACCGTAGGTCAGGTTGCAGTTTCAGCTTTATACTTAGGATTCTAACCCATGTGATGTTCATTTTGGCACACAGTGCATAAAAATACATATATGTAGGTGTGACATAGGGCGGAAGTTCATTTTTATTTTCCATATGGATATTCAATCTTTCAGCACCACTTGTAAAGGTCACTCTTTCCATATTTAATCATCCTGGCACCTCTGATGAAAAAAAAAAAATCAGTGGGCCATATGTGTTTGTGTCTATTTCTGGAGTCTCCGTTCCGTTTCCTTGATTTCTGTCTATTGTTAGTTAATCCCGCTCCGTCTTGGTTACTGTGGTTTTCTGTATAACATGTGAATTTCTGCACAAAGCATCTCTAAGGGCGTTATTGGCCTTGCATTGAACCTACTATAGAGGCTGGACAATGAGAAGAGATTGGAGCGGTCATCTCAAGGGTCATGATCACCAGACGCTGTAGCAACTCTTCTGTCTCCTGAAACTCAGTGCAGAATGACTGGGTGTGCCTGCCCAGATTTTATTTTCGTGCTCAGTAGATCTTTGACAAGTACTAAGGAGCTTTCAGCCTTCCCTCATGAGGGGGCGAGGTCTTCCCAGAAGTTTATAAGGGCAGGTATGGAGATTTGAATGTATTCATGTTATTCAATCATTCACCCTGCAAATATTTATTAAGGGTGCTCTATATGCCAGGGACAGGTGCCTGGGTAGCATTGATCAAAGCCGGTGAACACGCTCTGAGAGCTTGCCTCCTAGTCTTGTAAGAAGCTCTACCTAGTCTTGGTTAAAAGTGGAATCTTAAGACGCACGCCTCTATGCCCTGACCTAGTACAATCGACAATATTAATTAATCGTTTGTTTTGAGACAGGGTCTTTTTATGGAGGCCAGGATGCCCCCACACTTGCTGATGCTGGCCTTGAACTCTTGATCCTTCTGTAGCCACCTCTTGAATGGCAGTATTACAAGCTTGTGCCACCTCGCTGGGGTCATCTAAGAATTTGCCTGAAAAAAAAAATCAAAGATATAGCCTAGCTTTATGAGATAATGTACTGTGTCATTTATACTAATAAATTTTAGGGACAAAAATTCAATATTTAATAATAGGGAACAAACAACTGGTGGCAGAGTCATTTGGCATATTGCATAATTGCTAAAAAATGTAAATTTAGAAGACTATAAGACCAAAGGTAGTTGAAAATGTGAAACAGTTTTCTAGTCAGGTTGAACTAAGTTTGTTTATTAGGGTTTGAATGCCCATATGCGTGAGGGTGAGGGGATGGGGGCTTATGGACAGGAAACTGGGAAAGGGAATAACATTTGAGATGTAAGTAAGAAATATATCTAATAAAAAATAAAATATGAAAAAAGGAGCACATCATGAGCACATTATTTTGTACATCTCAACCCTGAACTCCCAATCTAATACAATCCATTAAAAGTAAATAGCATTGGAAAATGAATGAATATACTTCCTAGATTTTTGTTTTGTTTTGTTTTGTTTTTCTTCCATGCTGGAGATGAAATCAGGGTCTTGCACTTAAGGAACAGGTCACCCTTATCGATGGCTCTAGTCATTTTTTGTAATTTTATCTACATGTCTATCTGTTCCCTATGTCCTTATCAAATGGTAATGGTGTTGTTTTTGGTTTATCAACCCAAGTGTGCATTTTAAAGTGGCTCTGAGTAATTAAAGAAGAACAAATGGTTAGAATTCTGAGAGGCGTAGAGAGGAGAGGAATAAATCTTTCTTTTCTAGATGGGAGGAGGAGGTCAAGAGTTAAGGCGCCTGCTGTATGTGGGAGATAGAGATTTGAGCAGAGCTGCTTCCAAAGACAAGGCAGCTGGTAAGACAGGAGTCTTTGCTGGGCGGAATGTTAGGTAGAATGGTGGGGGGCAGTGTAAAGTATAGAGAGTAAATGATTGTTGCTCCACAGGGGACCCCACCTTCGTGCTTATAATCAGAAAATATCACTTAGTGGAAGTGGAAAGGTAGCCTTTACATTTTGTTTATATCTGGGGAGAGGGACCCAGAGCCTGAGCACAGCCATCTGGGAATTCATATAGTAGGCACCATGATCTTAAAAGTCCAGGGATACAGGTATCTAAGCTGGTGGAAGGAAGCACGCTTAGAGCTATGCAGGGAGCAGTGATCGGGTGAAGCATTGAAAGACCAGCTCATTGTGTATGACGGTGCAGGAAGGATGGTGGCACCTGTGGGGACATGGTGAAGGGCACTCCTATATGCAGAAACATCTCACAGGCTCTGGTGAGTCTCTCTTCCCTGCAGGGACATTGGGCACTGATGTTCTATTCTGTAACCTGAGGCATTTAAGTAGCTTAAATGACTCCCCGTCAATTGGAAAAGAGTATTAGCCTGCATTTGTCACTAGGATGGGAGCAGTATGACTATTAAGTCATGTAGTACATGTACAGTCAAGTCGTAATCCCATTATCCTTAGCTCTGGGCTACAGGCTTCCCCCTTTCTCCCTGGCACTAATAAATACCTTTTACATATTTGTATAACTTTGTCTCTTGGCTCTGTCACCTCAGCAGGTTCTGGATGTGTATTCAGTTTCTTGCTCTCTCTCAGAGTGTATGTGTGTTCGTGCACATGTGTGTGCACACCACATGAATGCACGTATACTAAACGACGCTCTGAAGACACTCGATCCACTAACAGCGTTTTCGTGTGCTCCATAGGTCTCAGCAGGCAGGGAGGGAGGGTTGTCTTTGCTTCAGTACCTCGTCTGAATCAGCTGACCCGCTTGTCACATCCATCATCAGTAACACACCTGACATTTGCTTCCCTTATCACCGCAGTCTCCCTGCCTCTCTCCTCGGCTGCTGCTCCTTGTCATCGGTTGCTTTCCAGACTTCTCTATTATTGACAAACCGTGCAAGGAGGAATTTCTCCAGGGGTAGGAGTTTTAAAAAAAGAAGTCATGGTTATAAGCTTACCACGTGCACAGTTTGTGTCTGGGTTAGCCTGTCTTTGTAACAACCCCACTGCTGTGCCAAGATATTGCTTAAAATGTGAATTAACATACCCTGGACTTTCTACTGCGAATTATTAATATATTAAATAGTCCAAACCCAAACAACAGCAGCCCGTGTTATACTACCTCTAAATGAACAAGCTTAAGCCATTTCTTTTTGCAATCTTCACTTGTGTGTTGTGTGTGTGTGTGTGTGTGTGTGTGTGTGTGTGTGTGTGTGTTGTATGAATCTGTATAGGGAGTACACGTATTGGCTCACCTGACTGTTGCCATTCGGCCCCGGCTGTCTGGCCAGCAGCCCCCAGGGTCTGCCTGTGTGAGCCCCACTGGCTCTAGAGTTACAGACTTGAGCCTTTATGCTCAACTTTCACATGTGTGTTGGGGATCCTCAAGCATTTCCTCCACTCAGCCACTTCCAGCTCCTCTGGCTTCTTCACTTTTTAAAATTTGGATGGCTCCTTTGCTGGGGCCTACATGCAACACATATGAAGGTTCCATGTTTTCGATGGCTTCCAGTAATAAATACTATTTGCTCTCCTTGGTATTTCTTCATTATGTATACTTTTCAATTGTTTGAATTAAACATGAGCTTGTGTGTTGACTTAACTTAGACTTCTGATAAGCATAATGTCTCTATAGACTTAGCATTCAGGAATTTATTGTAAAATTTTCTTTTATACTGACGTTGTTCATTTTCTGATTAGTAGGAAAGGTATGAGCTGTCAAAAATATAACTTCATTAAAGCCCTCAGAATAAACAAGTTGAAATGAGAGTAGTTTGTCTGCCACAAGGAATATTATTTTGAGATAGAATATTGTTTTTTATATCAAGAGATAAATTTCTTATAATTATGGCGACATTATTATCAATATTGGGTGTATTTGGTTAAATCTTTTTTTATATATGTTGTTTTCAATGTTTTATAATAGAAAATTTGGACACAGGGACAAAGGAAGGTGAGCATGAGGAGTACGTGCCCTACCTGAGGACACAGGTTGGGGGAGCTGTGCAGTGACTTGCACATCCCTGTCCCTCTGAAACCCACTGGGTCTCCATTTCTCACTCCTTATGTCTCTTAAAATTATTTATTTTATACATATGAGTGTTTTGCCCTCACATATGTATATGGACTGCCTGTATGCTTGGTACCACTGGAGGCCAGAAGAGGGTATCTTCTGGATTACCTGGAACTTGAGTTACAGATGGTTGTGGGCTGTATGTGTGTGTTGGATACTGAATACTGGTCTTCAGCAAGAGTAAGTACTCTTAACCTTTGAGCCATCTCTTCAGCCCCTTCTCCCTATGTCTTTTTGGAAATTAAATCAAGCTATTTAATCTTGAAAACAAAAGGTTGTCTTAAAAATTAACACCCCTGTCTTCATAACAAAATATATAGCCGTATGTATATTTCCCAGATGTTCCAGATTTCCCCAAATATCTTTTTACAACAGCTACTTAAAAATACCTTTTAAACGATATGTTTTCTATTTTATATATTTATTTTGTGTTCATGTGTGAAGAGGGTCACACAGTCCCATAGCATTTGTGTATAGGTCAGAAGGCAACGTTCAGCAGTTAGTGTTTCCTGTCTGTCCACCATGCGGGGCCCAGAGATTGAACTCAGGTTGTCAAGCTTGGTGAAGGCTACTTTTACCCACAAAGCTATCTGGTCAACCCAAGAAACAGGTCTGTTTTTTAAAATCAAGACACAATGAAGGCTGGCTACTGGGTTGTTATATTTCTTTAGATTCTTTTCAAAACACTATCTTTAAAAAAAGAACAGCCTTATAGAAGGTGATTATTTCTGCAAAGTAGCTTTGACCTAGTTTTCTGTTTCTTATATTTCTTAGGAAGGGGAAGTTAGTTAACTATATGGCCTTAAGTTATATTCGGCTAATGTTTTTGTGAGGACTGTTTGTAGATGGTACCTAGTACTTCCTACTAGGAAATGTGCTAGTGTGTCGTTCACTAGGAAAGATAACAGTTGCTTCTATGGGTAAAGCGATGCAGACACATCCCTCTGTGTCCTCCTTTTGTGACATCGAGGCATCTATCAGTTTACTATCTAGTTCCTGCACACCTGATGAAGATGACAGTTTGTCTTCTTCTATTTTGTCTGCATTTATTAACTGCAAGTATTCTGTAATTGCTCTTGAACAAGTAGGAATCCTCCACCCATTCCTATATCGAAAACCCTAGTTAAAGTTAATGGGTCATTCAGAAGTCAAGAGTTGAAAGTAAGGACTTGGGGAGAGGAAGCAATTTGATGGGTGGGGGAAGGGGATTAAAAAAAGAAGGGGGCTATGACTAATGAACATTCTATGTGTAAATGAAGTTGTGAAAGAAAACTCAGCCAAATAAAAGTAAGAACTCTCCTTTATGACCTTTGCCTCCTACTAATGGGATACGTGAAAGGAATGATTTCCCCTATTTAGCAATTTCAGGGTAAACATTTTGTGTAATAGTGAATACTTCTTCTTCTATCATTATTATTATTATTATTATTATTATTATTATTACTACTACTACTACTACAGTGTGTGTGTGTGTGTGTGTGTGTGTGTGTGTGTGTGAGAGAGAGAGAGAGAGAGAGAGAGAGAGAGAGAGAGAGAGAGAGAGTGTGTGTATGTATAATAGGACAGCTCTTGGGAGTCAGTTATCCCCTTCTACCATGTGGGTCTTGGTGATTAAACTCAGGCGGCCGGTCTTGGTGGCAAGTGCTTTTACATGGCACACGCCATCTCGGCCACCCACTAGTGCATACTTAAGACTCAAATTTGAGATGTTTATAGTTCTGTTCAGCTGGTACACGAGGATTATTGGTTTCTTTTAGAGTTAAGATTTGTAAGTAGCTCCTTCAATGACTACATGCTATCTTTCCCAGACGATTATATAAAAAATTATTTTCTAGAATGATTCTAGTTACTTATGTTATAAGACATCTTATAATATTTGTGACTCAAGCTTTATTTAAATTTTGGATTATTTCCTTGCTTTTCTTTTATATTCTTTTATCATTTTTATTTATTTAATGTATATGAGCATATTGCCTGCTTATATGTACGTGTACCATGTGTATGTCTGGTGCCCTTGGAGATCAGAAAAAGTTATTATATACTCGAGAATTGGAGTTACGGATGGTTGTGAGCCATGTGGGGCTGAGAACTGAGCCTGGGTCCTCTGTAAGAGCACAGCCCTCACTTCAGCTCTTCTTTCTATATTCTTAAAATCCAAATAAGCATGCAACTTATAAAACATCCTGGTTAGCTCACAGACATAGAATTCACACAGTGCTGGTTCTCCCCTCTCAAGATCTAATACCTATAAGGCATTGTGGTTTACCAAATGCTACATTAAAATTTTAGCCTTATTTTTTGATTATGTGAATGTCTGTGTGGAGATGTGCCCATGAGTGCACATGCCTGGGCAGGCATATTTTACTTTGGTGTGACAAATTTTGTAGCCCTAAACTGATTAGAACGGTCTCTGACTTTGGTGGGTTATATCTCATGGAAGGCTCTCTGAGGTCTGCTTCCAAGTTACAAGGCTTGTTGACAGTTTCCTGTATGGTGTGGTAGTGCATAGGCACTACCTGGGTATTTCCTAAATGAACTGCATGTCCTGGATAGGATGCCGATAACCTTGGTGCTGATGAGTCTTTCACTAGTGACAGCCTACACTTCTTCGGTGTGTAGGTGAGAGCTGTAAGTGTGGATGTAAGTGTGAGCTGACTGAGTGTTACAGGGCGTGTGTGGCAGCACCTGTCCTAGGAAGGCAGCATTGGCAGATGGGTCTGTAGAAGAGGTTCATGTGCATCTTTCAACAGTCAAATTCAGGGAGATTAGAGCCTTGATCACCCAGAGTGATCATTACTTATTTACTATTGCTAGACATTAATTAGCTCCAAACTCCTTTGTAATGGCTCACTCTTATGGAATGAGCACCGATCAGCAGCAAGCTTTCTCTTTGATGATACTTTGGTTTTATTTCAGTTGAAGTTAAGACTGAAACATTGTCACTTATGGTCTATTAAGTAATTTTTTTCATGATTATAGGTTGTATATGTTTTTAAAGCTTCACTTTTAAAAATAAGTTTTAAAATTTGAAATACCTCATATTCAGGAAGATTTAGACATAGCATTAACTTTCAACGAATGTTACAGAGGCCCAGGAGATGGCTCGCAGCTAAAGTGGCTTGCTGTGCAGGCCTGGTGATGTGAGTTCAGTTCCTGGAACCCACAGTAGATAGGAAGAACTGACTCCTGAGAGTTACGTTCTGACCTTCACACATGCCATGGCATGTACCCACAGTCCCACATGTATATCATGTTTACACACACAAAGTGATAATAAGTAAAATTATTTTTAAATGAGTAACTTCATTTTCCTATCTATCTATCTATCTATCTATCTATCTATCTATCTATCTATCTATCTATCTATTTATTTTTAATTTTGGGGGGGAGTGCAGAGAGCTTTATTGATGGTTTTCAAGATAGTAGGCCTCCCTAGGCCCCTCCTGTTATTGTGGGGGTCTGGGATGCAAACTGTGAGGGAGATGCTCAGTATTGGGGGCTGAGTTGGGACAGGGACTCCTCAGCAGCCAAGTGCCTCTCTCTTGCTCTTGTGTCCTTGCTGGAGTGGGTAGTCCATTTGGGACAGGGACTCCTCAGCAGCTGAGGGCCTCTCTCTTGCTCTTGTTTCCAGGGCTTCTTATTCCTTTGAAGCCATGTAGGCCAAGTAGGTCATGAGGTCCACCACTCTGTTGTTGTAGCTATATTCATTGTCATACCAGGAAATGAACGTTACAAAGTTGTCACTGGGAGCAATGCCAACCCCAGCATCAAAGGTCGAAGAGTGGGAGTTGCTGTTGAAGTTACAGGAGACAACCTGGTCCACAGTGTAGCCCAGGATACCCTTTAGTGGGCCCTCAGATGCCTGCTTCACCACTTTCTTGATGTCCTTATACTTGACTGATTTCTCCAGGCAGGATGTCAGATCCATGAGGACACACTGGGGATAGGAATGCCAGTGAGCTTCCCATTCATCTCTGGGATGACCTTGCCCACAATCTTGGCAGCATCAGTGGATTCAGGGATGATGTTTTGGGCTGCCCCATGGCCATCACACCACAGTTTTCCAGAGGGGCCATCCACAGTCTTCTGAGTGACAGTGGTGGTATGGATTGTGGTCATGAGTCCTTCCACGATGCCAAAGTTGTCATGGATGATCTTGGTTGGGCAATGGGGTGGAGTGTGCAGGGGCGGGGGGCTAAACAGTTAGTCTTGCAGGAAGCATTGCTGAAAATTTTGAGTGAGTGGCCATACTTCTCATAGTTCCCACCCATCACAAACATGAGGACATCGGCAGAGGGGGCAGAGATGATGGCTTGACCCTTCAAGTGTAGGCCCCAGCCTTTTCTATGGTGGTAAAGATGCCAGTAGATGCCACAACATAGTACTAGCATTATCCCATTTGATGGTAGTGGGATCTCATTCCTGGAAGATCATGGGCTTCCCATTCTCAGTCTTCACTGTGTTTTTAGACTTGCCATGGGTAGAGTCATACTGGGAAATGTAGACCATGTACAATGAAGAGGTCATTGATGGTAATGATCTCCACTTTGTTAGATGATGTAGCAGCTCTGGTAACCAGGTCCCCAATATGACCAAATCCATTCACTCCAATCTTTACCATTGTGTCTCAGGGATGAGGCTGTGTCAAGGACCAGCCTCGGCTTGGAGAGGGGTTCTGAGAGAAGGGGTGTCTGGGAGCACTAAAACAAATAATTTGAAGTCAAATCATGGGTCCAAGCAGATGACCTATGTTTTAATTGAGAAAGCTTTACAGATTGCTCTCTGTGTGTGTTCTGCTTGAGATGGGTTTTCAGACTGCTCTCTGTGTTCTGCTCTGCTTGAGATAGCTTTCTCTTGCTATTCTAAAAACTCTCCTGATAGCTCATCTCTTATAAATCAAAAGCCCAAGCACAGACAATAAGATGGTTGGGCGGGACTCCGTCCTGAAGTTGCCATTCCAACCAGGCCTACACTAGCTCTGTCCCAGGCTGAGTTTGAACTCAAGAATGTACCTGCCTTTGTAAGCATAAACAACAACAACAACAAAAAAACATAGCTGGAGAGTATCTTGCCTTGTGATCACCGCTCCCTAAATCTTTTAATCTCTTTCTTTAGTATCTTTCTGACAAGCTAACTCATAGTGCAGCAGCCTCTGATCCTTTTAAGATCTGTGAAGCTCCTTATACGATTCATGTTGCATGTTGAATAATTGAGAAATTTTATATTTTTGAATTCAGGTTTTCAGCGTTCTTTCCTACAGCCTTAAGAGCTGTCCTGAGGGTCCCAGACGTCTACCATTTTGCTGAGACATAGACACACCCTTGCCTCCTAGACTTGTGCTGTCTCTGATTATTATGGAGTCATTAACCTTGGCAGAGAGGACATTCCTTGGAGGAATGTGAAAATATGTACACTATTATACGAACAAGCCTTATGACCACAGCAAAGATCAGCACTTGTGGAGGTCCATGCCCTGCTGGGTCTGTTCCAGAGGCAGGAAACCATGTCACATTGTCTCTTTCATGCCCAAGCCAGACTTGATAAGGCTGGCACTACACTGGAAGACATGGCTACCTCTGGAACGGGGAGGATCAGAACCATGTTATCCCTCTTGAAATGCAAGAGAATTTCTGAAATGAACTTTATGTTGAGGATGGGAATAATGTCTTTTTGATAAATCTGTTAGTAACTGCTCAATGAATTCATGCCTGAACGTTTATGCTTCTGTTAGTGGGCCACTCAAAGAACAAACAACGAGTCTATGATTTCCAGTTTTGTGCTTAGAGTAGATGATAGTAATCCCTTTTAACTGGCTTAGAACAATCTTAATTATGCCTCAACAAATGACATTGGCTATGACACTGTCACTGTGCAAAGCTGAAAGTGAAAATGTCTTTGATGTCTTTTGGGCCACCATCATGGCTCTCTTCTTGAGGAGAAAAATAGATAAATGTTCACAACACACACAGAAGCAAACACAATACATAAGTACATATACAAACATGTGCACACACATGCATGCATGCACACATTCACACACATACATGTACACATGCATGCACAAGCATGCACATATACACACATGTATACACACACAGCCCCAGAAAAACATTTCAGAATTAGGTATTTCAGTGTCTTCTTTTAGCATTAGCTTTATTCCTCATCATGATATTCTTATAAAATAGCTGTTTTTCTTGTATATTAGTAGACTCTTGAGGGGGCATGTCTTAGCGTAAGTGTTCTAGCATCTGTGTGAATCACTTGTCTCCTTGCTTCAACAACACATTTAGCAAGAGCAATTTAAGCAAGAAAGGGGTTATTTTGGCTTTCAGTGAATGCAAGGTGGCAGGAATTTGCAGTAGTCTACGTTCATACTCTAGAGACAAAGACAGGGAGAGAGAAAGGGAGGGGAGGAGGGAGAGAGGGAGAGAGGGAGGAGAGAGAGAGAGAGAGAGAGAGAGAGAGAGAGAGAGAAAGGGAAGGAGGAGGAGGAGGGAGAGAGGAGGAGAGAGAGAGAAAGGAGGAGGAGGAAGGAGGGAGAGAGGAGGAAGGAGGAGAGAGGGAGGAGAGAGGAGAGAGAGAGAGAGAGAGAGAGAGAGAGAGAGAGAGAGAGAGAGAGATATTGAGATTGAGATATTTGGGCTCAGTTCAGCTTCTCCTTTGCATTTAGTCTGGGACCTCAGCCCATAGAATGGTCCTTCCCACATTTGGGGAAGGTCATTTCACCTCAATTAACACAATCTAGATAATCCCTCACAGATATGGCTGGCATTTGTTTCCATGGTGATTCTAAATCTATCAAGTTGACATTTATGATTAACCAAGGAACCCTAATTAAATGTAGTGGACAGTCACAAAAGACATGAAGGCAGGAGTTGGGGCTTTTGGAGGAAGAAGGGGTTCCGCTGAGTGGGAAGAGGAGAAGAGGACAACTTGGGGATTGCCATCCAGTACATCATCTATGTATATGACATTGTGAAAGAGTAAAGAAAAGATGGACCATCCATCCAAGAATTTCTCCATTTCTGTGTCAGCTGCAAAGAGGCCATCCACACATTGGATGAAATACCATTTTTTCAACCACTGTTATTTGCAGTTAGTACGAATGATGTAATATTGTGTGAAGTTCCGGACAGATCTTTTTGGGGAATTGGAAAGAAACTCAAGTATCTTCAATGGACAGATGCTTTAAAGATTTCATTTTATGTTTGAGAGTTTGCCGGCATGTACATATATGCACTGCATGGGTATCTATGGAGACCAGAAGAGGTAGTCATATCCCTTGAAATCAGCGTTGTAACTGGTTGTGTGCATTCTGGGAACCAAACCCTGACCTTCTGCAGGAGCAGCTGGCAGTCTTTACTTCTGAGCTGGCTCTCCAGTCCCAGGTAGGTCTCTAATTTTTGGCAGAACAACATAAGGGAGAATTGTCACTAAATTACACACCTCCTGGGCTTGTAATTAAACACTAACTCACCTATTATCATCAAAGTCCTATGTTAGGGGCTTAGAAATATTGCTTTTTGTTCTGTTTCTCTACTTATGAGATTCAGGGGGTTCTAAATGTGCATTCTTAGACTAGTCAACGTCCTCGGAATTGTTCCTGGATCCTGCCATTCACATGTTCTGTACAGCCCATTCGTTCCTCACCTTCCATTGACCACACCCGTGAGGCTATCCATCTGTTCTATCCTTATCTCAGAGTTCCTGCCATATGCTGTGATGTCTGGAGAACTAGATAGACCAGACAAATGGTGGTGCTGCCAGTCTGTACTTCTTCTTTTTAAAATTGTTTGTTTGTTTTTTTTTTGTTGTGTAATATATGCATGTGTTTGCATGTATGTATGTATGTATGTATGTATGTATGTATGTATGGTATGGTATGGTCATGGGCATGCTCTTACAGAGGTCAGAGGACAACCTGTAGGAGGAGTTGCTTCTCTCTTTCTCTCTTACCATGCAGGTCTCAGGTACTGACCTCAGCAGGGCAGCTTGGCTCTAAGAGTCAAGTCTAACTGAGCCAGCTCTCCGTCCCATGCTTTCCCCAACTCCTTACCCCTTGATTTTCACCATTACCTCGATCTCAGCAAAAAAAAAAAAAAAAAAACCAAAAAAAAAAAAAAAAAAAAAAAAAAACAAACAAAAAAACAAAAAAACAAACCTCTGAGTACAGGACTATTCCCAGGCTTAACGGAAAACATCCCAGGCAAAGCACCCAAAGAAAGGCTTCAAACTGAGAAAAGATGGGGCGACAGAAACATGGGATGTGGGTGTGGAAGTAAGAATGGGACAATGGCGAGTTTTATGCTCTGTTTGGAAGGCTGACTCTATTTTCTTTGAATTGCTCCCTTTCCTGTTTCCATTGGTTACTGCGTGCTACCTTGAGCGAGGGCAAAAAACACCCGAGGAAAAGAAAATCACTCAGATTTTACTGCAACGCTGTTATTTTTCTAACCTCTGTGACCGTAGTTAATATTACTCCCATTTTACAGCCGAGGAAATTGGAGTTCAAAGAAGTTAAGCGATTCATGGAATCAGTAAGTAGCAGAACTTGGGGTTTGTCAAGAGCTTTTGACTCCTTCTGTACCACACTTCACTAAATCATAGTGGGAAGACAACAGCTCAGTATTTGGGAAACGACAGAAATGAGCATAAGGGGAAAAATGACTGTATTCAGGATTTCAAATGTTAGTCTAACAAAATCACGTACAGAGTCATTTTCTGGGTAGAAAATTCTAAAAAGAATGCTGAGTTTTCCTTCCAGCTTGCTAGATTGGTACAAGTCAATCCCATAAAAGGTCATGCACATTTCTTTCAGAGATGACAGGTTCAGAACTACAAAGGATGGAGACTCATAAAATGCAGGCGAAGTACCTAAAAAGAAATCTAAATGAAGAACTTTTAAAAAATGGAAACAGTAGCTTGATGTTAAAGCAAACACTTTTAAAGGAGTTGCAGTGAGGAAAATAAAAACCTGAACCAAGAACAGCTGAAATATGAATCCTTCTTTTATTACAATGTAACTGACAGTCAACCAAAGAGAAGAGCAGCCCATGGAATTGAGGGCCTTTGGGGTTATATTGCATGACTCTGTGTGTTGCAGAAAGAACTTCTCTTAGGATTCTAGAGTGTTCTTCCCTGCAAGTGGGAAACATTGCAACATTTAGAGGAACTAACTCTGTTACAATTAAAAGGAATCTGTTAGGACTACTCTGGAGCAGCCCCCATCCATTTCCCAGTTAACATAGTCAGCCCATTCGTCACCTATTAGAAGGCAAAAGAGAAAGGTAATGGAAAAAAATAGCTGTGCTCCGTCCTGCTTGTGAAAGAATGCTTTCTATGCAAATGTTTTAAAAGCACATTTGTTTTTTTTTACCCGTGACTGGATTTTGCTATGGCAATCACGACTTTCCATTGAATTTAATACAATATATATATGCTTATTTAACCTCACCTTAATTTTCTCCCGAAAATGTAACAATAAATTATGAATTTTGACTTGGATTCTTTTGTCCAGAGATAAATTTTGTCAACATTTTCCCCATTACTAGTTTATGTTAAATAATTCACATATATTAATTATACAATGTTTTGTTGTGGTGTTTTTCTGGATGCTTACAACATACTTTGCTCATAGTTACCTCCTGTTAGTCTCCCAAAGGATTTGGAACACTTGGTGGAGTAGAGAAAGCGTCCAAGGGATATTTTCATGGAAACAACACTCTTTCAAAGGAGAATGAAGATACAAAGTTTTTTTTGTTTTTGTTTTTTTGTTTTTTTTAAAAGGTATCTGTGTTAGTTTCATGTCAACATGATGGAAGATAGATTTCACTTGGGAAAAACTCTTAATTAAGAAATCGCCTCCTTGGAAAGTGTGTAAGAGCCACTGGGATGGAGAGAGTCAACAGGAAACAGCAAGACTGGAAACAGTGGCAACAGGCACAGGGCCTGCGCTGCTCTGCAACAGATGGGGTCCCAGTGTGTGAAGGAAGCTGACACAAGCTCCCATCCTTAACCCGGAAGCAATCTCCATTTGATGACTGCTGGCAAATGAAAATTAAGTTTTCTCTAACGGAGTCATTTGCAAACAACTCTTTTTTTCCGGAGCTGGGGACCGAACCCAGGGCCTTAGTGCTTGCCAGGCAAGCGCTCTACCGCTGAGCTAAATCCCCAACCCCTGCAAACAACTCTTAAGGGAAGCCCCATGCCTAGTACTAGATTGCCAACGCTAAAGGAACTTGGTGGTATTTTTGGAGGGCTTGTCTCATAATGCTTTGGGCAATTTTTTTAATCTTATGAGTCTTTTGCTTATGTATTATTGTTTCTGGTTTTGTATTTTTATGGGATTTCTGTGTGTGAGAATGTGTATGTCTCTTGTGCATATATATATATATATATATATATATATATATATATATTTCTTGTGCTTTTTCTTTTGCTCATTTTTTCCTATTTGTTTTTTTTCTCTCTGGCTTGTTTCTATTATTATTGTTATTGTTGTTGTTACTACTATTGATGCGTGTTTGTTTTCTAAGGAAAGAAAGAAAGAAAGGTTATGGTTTGGGGTGGGTAGGTGGGGAGGGGAAGAGTTGGGGGAGGTGAGGCTTAAATTTTTTGCAAACTACTTTAATAAGGGTTCAACCTCTGCTCTGGCCCACACCACTGAGCCAAGGTAGTGGAAGAGAAAAGTTATTAGGATACGGAGGAAGTGGACCTGTTCAGCAACAGTCACTGATTTGGGGGGTGAACTTGATCTTCTTTGGCAGCAGTTCAGTCCCATAGCAAACACGAAGTACTACGGCTTAGCTCCAGGCCAGGCCTCTTGGGCAGACTGACACCAGGCATGAACCAGCAACTGCTGACCAGTCCTTGACAGCACGCGCGCACACACACGCACGCACGCGGGGTCACACACACACACACACACGAACCAGCAGCACGCACGCATACACACACACACACCACGCATGCATATACACGCATGCATGCACACGCACGCATACATGTGCGCACACACACGCACACACGCACGCACGCACGCACACACAGCGCGCGCACACACACACGCATGCACGTATGCACGCACACGCACGCACACACGTGTGCACACACACGCACGCACGTGCACACACACGAACCAGTAGCACGCACGCACATACACATACACGCACGCACGCACGCATGCATGCACATGCACGCACACACACGCGCACACACACACACGCACGCACACGCACACACACGCACGCACACACGTGCGTGCATACACACACACGAACCAGCAGCACGCACGCATGCACGCACACGCATGCATACATGTGCGCACACACACGCACACACATGCACACGCACACACGCACGATGCATGCACGCACAGACACGCATGCACGCACGCGATACAGCGCACACAGACACACACGCATGCACGCACATGCACGACACACGCCGCACACACGCACGCAGGCACGCACTGCACACACACGCACACACGCGCGCAGGCACGCACGCGCGCACTGGCAGCTGCTCTCCAGTCCTGAAGGAATCTTTAGGCTCACCAACCCGCCTGAGGTAAGGCTGTGCAAGCCTCGAACTGCTGCAGGAACCTCACGAGCAGTTCTTTGACGAGCTTCTCTCAAAGGCAGCGTTTGAAGCAAACCAAACCAATGCTCAGCGCTTGTCCCCACTGTCTGTGGGGTCATATCCACTTCTGGGAGGGGATCCACAATTAGACTATATTGTACAGCATGTGGATATATTGTATCTACAATGTCAGAATATATTGAAACATCTATTTTCAATAAAAAAAATATAAAATTAGCTTGTAGGCAAGCCTGTAAGTGTCATTTTCCTAATTATTGATTGACGTGGGAGTGTCCAGACCAGTGGCAGTGGTGCCACCCCTGTGCAGGTGGTCCTGTGTGTATGAGAAAGCAGGATGAGGAAGCCTTAGGAAGCAAACTGGTAAGCATTTGTCTGTAGGCTCAGCTTTTACTCTTGCCTCCAGGCTCTTGCCTCAAGTTCCTGTCTTCCCTCAGTGATGGAGTGTTAACTGAAAGAGTGAGATAAAATCCTTCCCTCCTTAAATTGCTGTTAGTTATAATGTTTACCACAACAATAGAAACCCTAAGTCAGGCTAGGCTGTGGTGGCACACACCTTACCCCAGCACTTCAGAGGCACCAACAGTCTGTTTTCTGTATTCCAGGCCTGCCTGGTCTACCTAGTGAGTTCCCCAACAACCAGGGCTACACACATTTAAAAAACCAAAGCCAAAACCAAAAACAACCAATAAACCAACAAAACCACAAAAAATCAACCCTGACTCAAAAACAGAACAGAACAGAACAAAATAAAATAAAACAAAACCTAAACAAACAAAAAAATCAAAAACAGAAACCAAACCAAACCCTAAGGCAGCACTATAATTTATAATTATACATTTATTTAATGAAAAGATCACTTTCTGTCAATGCTCACAGACTTCCCCCCTCCATGTTTTAGGATACCTAAGATGTCTAAATAGGCATAGGTATCTCTTCAAAAGGTGACAGTGCCATCGACACAACAAGCTTTAACAGTTAGTTTGGGTCATTTTTGCCTATTTTCCATTTTAAATAATTTTGTTTATTAAAGACTTTTGGATTCAGCATTTAAAGACTTAGCATTTCTAGCACTAATCAGACGGTGGTTCTAAAATATGTGTGTGTGTGTGTGTGTGTGTGTGTGTGTGTGTGTGTGTGTGTGTGTCTAAATCTCCTGGAGGTATTTTTAGGACAGTGATTGGCATTTTTAAAAATTATTTTAAAAATCCATCTGTCTGCCTCTCTCTCTCTCTCTCTCTCTCTCTCTCTGTATGTATGTATGTATGTATGTATGTATGTATGTATCTATCTATCTATCTATCTATCTATCTATGTATTTATGTAGAGGCAGAGTCTCTCTATGTGGCCCCTCTGTCCTGAGGTGTCTGTCTTGTGTGCATGCATGTGTAGGTCAAGGGACCGTTTGTGGGAGTTGGTTCTCACCTTCCCACATGCAGATCCCAGGGATCTGTCAGGCAGCACCTTCGTCTGGCTGAGCCGTCTCACTTGTAGCCACATTTCTGACTTGGTGTGAAGTAGCCCTTTCCTGTCCTTACGTGCTGGCATGCATGTGGGCCTAAGGATCACATTGGGAGCACCCCTAACACATGACACAGTCTGGCACACAGGCATTTTCTCCTGCCAGTGAGAAAAGAGTTTCATTCTTCCAATTCAGCATCTTCCAACTGTGCTATTTCCCATCACACATAAGCTGGAGGAGTTTTTTGTTGTTTTGTTTTTGTTTTTTGAGACAGGGTTTCTCTGTATAGGCTTGGCTGTCCTGGAACTCACTCTGTAGACTAGGCTGGCCTTGAACTCAGCCTGCTCCCGCCTCCTGAGTGCTGGGAATAAGGGCAGGCACCATTACTGCCAGGTAATGGCAGGTTTTTATTCAAGATTTTACAAATTGAATTTTGCACTGGTTTTAATGAGAACATCTGCAGCCAGTTCCAGAGTGAACTGAGTTGAGGTGAAAGCCCCACATGTAGACAGCTGTTCTTTCAAAGGAAAACCTGCAATGTCACACTTCCCTGTGTGTGTACAGACTGCCTATAAAAATCTGCAAAGCACAGCTGAGGCTGTCCCACAACTCTCAGACACAAAAACTACCTGCAGAGAGCTGCTCTGCCAGGAGCACTCTCCCCTGAAGCCCACTGCCCATGGGGGGATCCCCCTAATACTGACTGTCCAAAGAGAGACCCACAGGGAAAGCACAGAGTTCTGGAGCCACAGGGCAGCCTAGGACAGGACCTTTCCAGTCTTCATCTGCACCCAGAGCTGGGGCTGTCCCATAGCTCTCAGACACAAAACCTGCTGGCAGAGAGCTGGTTTGCCAGGAGCTCTCTCACTCCAAAGATCACAGACTCACATTGCTTACAGCCCCACAGGAGGGACAAGCTCCAGTCAGAGACAACAAGACCAACTACCATCAAAGATAACCAGATGGCGAGAGGCAAGCACAAGAACCCAAGCAACAGAAACCAAGGCCATGTGGCATCATCAGAGCCCAGTTCTCCTACCACAGCAAATACTGGAAATCCCAACACAACTGAAAAGCAAAATTTGTATTTAAAATTACATCTCATGATGATGATAGAGGACTTTAAGAAGGATATAAATAACTCCCTTAAAGAAATATAGGACAACACAGATAAACAAGTAGAAGGCCTTGAAGAGGTAACACAAAAATCACTTAAAGAATTACAGGAAAACACAACCAAACAGGTGAAGGAATGGAACAAATCCATCCAGGATCTAAAAATGTGAAATAGAAACAATAAATAAATCACAAAGGGAGACAATCCTGGCAATAGAAAACCTCGGGACAAGATCAGGAGTCATAGACTCAAGCATCACCAACAGAATACAAGGGATAGAAGAGAGAATCTCAGGGGCAGAAGACACCATAGAAAACATTGACACAACTGTCAAAGATAATGTAAAATGGAAAAAGCTCCTAGTCCAAAACACCCAGGAAATCCAGGACACAATAAGATCAAACCTAAGGATAATAGGTATAGAAGAGAGTGAAGACTCCCAACTTAAAGTGTCAGTAAATATCTTCAACAAAATTATAGAAGAAAACTTCCCTAACCTAAAGAAAGAGATGCCCATAAATATACAAGAAGCCTACAGAACTCCAAATAGATTGGACCAGAAAAGAAATTCTTCCTGTCACATAATAGTCAAAATACCAAATGCACAAAACAAAGAAAGAATATTAAAAACTGTAAGGGAAAAAGGTCAAGTAACATATAAAGGCAGACCTATCAGAATTACACCAGACTTCTCACCAGAGATTATGAAAGCCAGTAGATCCTGAGCAGATGTCATACAGACCCTAAGAGAACACAAATGCCAGCCCAGGCTACTATATCCAGCAAAACTCTCAATTAACATAGATGGAGAAACCAAGATATTCCATGACAAAAGCAAATTTACACAATGTCTTTCTACAAATCCAGCCTTATGAAGGATAATAGATGGCAAACTCCAACACAGGGAGGGAAACTACCCTGTAGAAAAAGCAAGAAAGTAATCTTCTTGCAACACACCAAAAAGAAGTGTGACACACAAACATAATTCCACCTCTAACAACAAAAATAACATGAAACAACAGTCACTATCCCTTAATATCTCTTAACATCAATGGACTCAATTCTCCAATAAAAAGACATAGACTGAGTATGCAAACAAGACCCATCATTTTGCTACATGCAAGAAACACACCTCAGTAACAAAGACGGATACGACCTAAGAGTAAAAGGCTGGAAAACAATTTTCCAAGCAAATGGTGCCAAGAAACAACCTGGAGTAGCCATTCTGATGTCAAATAAAATCGATTTTCAACCAAAAGTTACCCAAAAAGATAAGGAAGGACACTTCATACTCATCAAAGAAAAAATTTACCAAGATGAACTCTTTTTTTTTTTTTTTTTGTTCTTTTTTTCGGAGCTGGGGACCGAACCCAGGGCCTTGCGCTTCCTAGATAAGCGCTCTACCGCTGAGCTAAATCCCCAGCCCCCCAAGACGAACTCTTAATTCTGAATATCTATGCTCCAAATGCAAAGGCACCCACATTCATCAAAGAAACTTTATTGAAGCTCAAAGCATACATTGCACTGCACACAATAATAATAGCAAACTTCAACAACCCACTCTCATCAATGGACCGATCATGGAAACAGAAACTAAATGGTGACACAGTGAAACTAACAGAAGTTATGAACCAAATGGATTTAAAAGACAGGGACTAGACAAGGCTGCCCACTCTCTCCCTACCTATTCAATATAGTATTTGAAGTCCCAGTCAGACAACAAAAGGAGGTCAAGGGATATAAATTGGAAAGAAAGAAGTCAAAATATCACTATTTGCAGATGATATGATAGTATACTTGAGTGACCCCAAAATTTCCACTAGAAAACTCCTACAATTGATAACCAACTTCAGCAAAGTGGCTGGATATAAAACTAACTCAAACAAATCAGTAGCCTTCCTCTACTCAAGGGATAAACAGCTGAGAAAGAAATTAGGGAAATGACACCCTTCACAATAGCCACAAATAATATAAAATACCCCGGTGTGATTCTAACCAAGCAAGTGAGAGATCTGTATGACAAGAACTTCAAGTCTCCGAAGAAAGAAATTGAAGAAGTTCTCAGAAAATGGAAAGATTGGGCTGGGATTTAGCTCAGTGGTAGAGCGCTTACCTAGGAAGCGCAAGGCCCTGGGTTCGGTCCCCAGCTCCAAAAAAAAAAAGAACCAAAAAAAAAAAAAAAAAGAGAAAAAAGAAAATGGAAAGATCTCTCATGCTCATGGATTGGCAGGATTAATATAGTAAAAATGGCCATCTTAATAAAAGCAATCCACAGATTCAATGCAATCTCCATCAAAATTCCAACTCAATTCTTCATAGAATTAGAGCAATTTGCAAATTCATTTGGAAAACCAAAAACCCAGGATAATGAAAACTATTCTCAACAATAAAAGAGTTTCTGGGGGAAAATCATCATCCCTTACCTCAAGCAGTATTACAGAGCAATAGTGAAAAAAAAAAAAAAAAAAAAAAAAACCCAAAAAAAACAAAAACAAAAAAAAACCCCGAAGACTGCATGGTGTTTGTACAGAGACAGGCAGGTAGATCAGTGAAATAGAACTGAAGACCCAGAAATGAACCCACACATCAAAGGTCACTTGTTCTTTGACAAAGAAGCCAAAACCATCCAATGGAAAAGAGAGAGCATTTTCAACAAATGGTGCTGGTTCAACTGGAGGTCAGCATGTAGAAGAATGCATATCGACCCATTCTTATCTCCTTGTAGGAAGCTTAAGTCCAAGTGGATCCACATCAAGCCAGATACACTCAAACTAAATAGAAGAAAAAGTGGGGAAGAGTCTCAATCGCATGGGCACTGGGGAAAATTTCCTGAACAAAACCCCAATGGCTTATGCTCTAAGATCAAGAATTGACAAATGGGACCTTATAAAACTGCAAAGCTTCTGCAAGGCAAAGGACACTGTCCTTAGGACAAAACAGCAGCCAACAGATTGAAAAGATCTTTACCAATCCTACACCTGATAGAGGGTTAATATCCAAAATATACAAAGAACTCAAGAAGTTAGACTCCAGAGAGCCAAATAGCCCTATTAAAAATGGGATACAGAGCTAAACAAAGAATTCTCACTGTGGAATTTCGAATAGCTGAGAAACACCTAAATAAATGTTCAACATCTTTAGTCATCAGGGAAATGCAAATCAATGCTAAATGGATATTAGCCCAAAAGCTTGGAATACCTAAGAAAAAATTCACAGATCACAAGGAGCCCAAGAAGAAGGAAAACCGAAGTGTGGATGCTTCAGTCTTTCTTAGCAGGGAGAACAAAATACTCCTGGGAGGAAATACAGGGACAAACAGTGGAGCAGGGACTGAAGAAAAGGTCATCCAGAGACTGCCCCACCTGGGGATCCATCCCATATGCAGACACCAAACCCAGTCACTATTGTTAATGCCAAGAAGTGCTTGCTGACAGGAGCTACATATGAGTGTCTCCTGAGAGGCTCTGCCAGAGCCTTACTGATACAGATGAGGATGCTTGCAGCTATTGGACTGAACAAGGGGACTCCAATGGAGTTCAAGAAAAGACCAAAGGAGCTGAAGGGGTTTGCAGCACCATAGGAAGAACAACAATATCAACCAACCAGACCTCACCAGAGCTCACAGGTACTAAACCACCAACCAATGAGAGAAGCCCATGACTCCAGCCACATATGTAGCAGAGGATGGCATTGTCTGGCATCAATAGAAGGGAAAGCTCTTGGTCCTGTGAAGGCTCATTTCCCCAGTGTAGGGGAATGCCACAGCATTGAGGTGGGAGTGGGTGGGTGAGAGGGGGAGCATCCTCATAGAAGCAGGGTATGGGAGGGGGGGAAAGGGGATAACATTTGAAATGTAAATACATAATATATCCAAGAAAAATAAAATAAATAAAAAAGCCCTGCAAAGCCACACTTCCCTGTGCGTGCATGCATAGACTGCCTCTAAAAGCATTTTGACTATCCTACCAGTTGCCCAGACCTGATCATTATGCATGATATCTGTGCACTGAGATGCCACACTACATTCCAGAGACATGTTCAATCGCTACATTTTAAAAAGTAAAAAGAAAAATTTATCTTCCCAAAATGTGTGTCCTCCAGAATAAACGTGCTTGGGTATGGTCTGGGATTCCAGCTGTAAGTGAAGGAGGAAACCACTGGAAAACAGTAACATCTGAGGTGCTCGGGAATCTCAGGTGTCATGGAAACCATCTCACTGCTCCTCCAGTTTTCCTCAAACCTAAGCTTCTATGGCTCGTTATTGCTGCTCTCCATAGGTGCCCAGCTCCAGATGCTCATGGCCCTAAGATTCCTCATTCGCTTTACAGAGCACGCGAACTCTGAAGCCTTATGAACCATGTTTACGAGTATGTTTATTAATCTACCAGGTGAGAAGGTAAGATTGTTACCAAATTTGGAGCCAAATTCGAAGTGACGTGTATTAAAGACTGGCCTGGTCCACACCTGATATTCCCAGAGTATGGTACCAAATTACACCTGTCAGAAACTTATAAAGGTAAAACCCATTGAATGACCTCCTGCCTAGTACCGCCTACCTACATGTGGTTGAACACATCCTGTGCAGTTGGGCAGCCATCCTTGTTAATGGAAGTGAAAACACATGGCTTGTTATCTTACATGAACTACAGTTCCCAGCATTCCAGGGAGTTTTTCTGCCCTTGGGCAAGTGGGGCTTACAGGTTAGAGGCATTTTTTTCTTTTTTGATGGATCTCTTAAGCACAGCGATTTAAACCAAAAACATAACACTAGCCATCACGTACTACAGAACAAGAGGCAGATTCAGTAGGTCTCAAGGCTTGGCTAGATGAGTATATACCAGCTGGTAAGATTTAAAATTTTTTTGCTTCAAAATGTCTTTACAGTACTTGAGGCAGGATTTGAGGTTTGGAACCAGCCGACCTCCTTATCGGCTATAGTCTGTAGTGAATCAGTTGTTAATTTTAGGCAAACTGACTATCTTCTTCCAGGTTGGCATTTTAGAGGTCTGCAATTTTGTTTCAGACAGATCTTATTTTGAATCCCAGATTTTGGTGTTTGCAGAGCCTATAAATCTATATCATTGGAGATAACAGTAAATTTAGAATAGGATTGATATAAATCCTATGTCCCTCACAGTGTCTGTATCCATTGGCACTATATACTGCTAGTTCTTATTACTATGCATAGAAGGAAGGACTGGGCTGAATAATGCATTCTTGGGCATTTCTCCATACTGATACAATTTAATGTTAGCTAGATTATTGAAAATAATGATGGCCCTGTCGGTTTTCTAGGACTCTGCTATGTGGCCCAAACCATCATAATATATTGCCTCACATTTCCAGAGCTCTAAATCTGTAGCCAGCCTGTCAGAGATATCCTCTCTCCTGAGGCCTCCCTTTTGACTCCCTTGACTTCCCTGTACCTTCATAGTGAGTGTGTGTGTGTGTGTGTGTGTGTGTGTGTGTGTGTGTGTGTGTGTCTAATTTCTCCTTCCTGAAGAAATATCTCCGTCCTAAAGAGATATCATCTTCCTGGACTAGGGCCCAGTTTAGGGATTTCTTTTGGAGATATTCATTCACTTTATTTTATCAATTACTGTACAATTGATAAAATAAATCAATTTTACAGTAATTGTAAATTACTTGTACCTTGACTTTCTAAGTTGGATTTTCACTTACTTTTTATATAAATTATTTATTTTTTGAGATATAAAATATTACATTATTTCTCCTTCCCTCTCCTCCTTACAAACCCTTCTGTACGTTCTTCCTTGCCTCTTTGCTCTCTTTCAAATTCATGCCCTTTTCCCCTTAATAGTTGTTATATACATATGCATATGCATATGCATAAATATTTCTAAATACATAAATACCACTTACTCAGTCTGTATAATGTTATGTGTGTATGTTTTTGGACAATAGACCTACTACAGTGGATGGTGGAAAGACCGTGAAGCCTCAATTCTATACAAAGTACTACAGACAGCCAAGGAAAGCTGAGAGCAGGAGAAATGGTCTTCCCTAGGGAAGAGAGCATTATTTGGTTCTCTAATTCAAATGGTCATCCCTGAACACTGGCATACAAGCAACTTCAGTTCTTTAAAAGCTCTCTCCAAATAGAGTCACCTTCTGAGATGCTGAGAACTTCAGCCTATGATGAGGGAGCAGGGTAAACGTGTAACAAAGGCTAAGATGTAGTCCTAGCCTTGTCATGCTCTGGGTTTGATTGAATAACATGATGCATTTATTTTTAACTTTGGTTTTTAGTTGCTGTCTTGGTGAATCAGTTCACAATGAACTTTTGGCAATGCAAAAGCAACAAAGCAAAACAAGAAAGCAAGTAAGCAAGCAGGCAAACATGCCCCCCTCCAACACACACACACACACACACACACACACACACACACACACACACACATACACACACACACACACACACACACAGACACACACAGACACACACAGACACATACGCACACACACACACACACACACACACACACACACACACACATAACACACACACTTCATCACTGTGGCTACCAAAACCCATGGGAAGCAATTGGTTGTGACTTTGCTTTTGGTTCTGATATGCCTCAGGACTACAAATGCATGCTACTCAGGTTCAACAAAGGGCATTAGTGACAAGAAACAGCTTCCACACTCCATGTTTCCTACTATGGACATCCATTAACCAGAAAGTTAATGCCCTGGTGAGTTGTTGCCTGGCCGTGCTCTGGGATTCACTGGACCCCTTGTGTCTGCCTTGCGATCTTAATGCACGAGGAATTAGTGATTGCCAAGCCAGTAAGTGTGCTTGGTAAGACATGTGTGGACACAGCCTATTGGTAAACCAGTAATTCTGCCACTGGAGTTGGAAGAATGCATCCTATTACTTTGGTTCAAGGTAACACATCTCCTAGGTGGGAAGGAGATTATGTTTAAACACAGGCCGAGATTAGTGCTTCAGATGAACTTAGTGTTCAGGGAATGTTCTAGTTATTAGTCACCCTGTCAGAAAGTCTCAAATCACCGTGGTTATAAACATGAAGTGATTCGATTGTTTTCAAATCATACTCTGTCTGGGATAATAGTCTCCTTTGATGCATGGGAGTATAATCCTCACAACTCTGAATATACAAAAGTTATTAGAACAGCCTCTCATCCATGTTGTAAAACTCAATACTATTTCCTACCAGCTCTGGAAAGGAATAAAAATTTAGTAGTATTAATTTTTAAATTCATACTTGACCCAGTCTCTACACCACACATACAGACAGGTAAAACCTAGTCATATGGTGATGTTAGTGATGGTGGTGAGGTGGGTGGTGGTTATGGTGATAGTGGAAGTGTTGTTGATATTAGTGGTAGTAGCAGTCGTGGGGTTGCTGAAGATTGGAGGTGATGGTGGTGGCCATGCAGTTGTTGTTGATCATGGTAGCAATTGCTCTTGCTGGGGGCAATGCCAGGGTTACTACAGAATGGTGGTAGTGAAGGTAGTAATGGTGGCAGTGGGGTTGTTGTTGTTGGTGTTAGCGGGACAATGATAATGGAGGTAGTGGTTGTGGGGATGGTAGCTATGGAACTGCTGCTGGTTATTGGTGGTGGTGCTGATGGTGTCTGTGGTGAGGGCAACTTTGGATTTGATGGTGGTGATGATATGAAGTTAGGAAATGGTTTGTACCCTGACTACGTGGAGTGTGGAAACTGTCTTAGGTCCCTTCATTATATCTCCCTCACACTGTTCCCCTCTGTAATGACATGGAGATTGAATAAGGAGCACTGAGCTGGGGCTGGAGAGATGGCTCAGCAGCTTAAGAGCACTAGCTGCTTTTCCAGAGGTTCTGAGTTCAAATCCCAGCAACCACATGGTAATGAGGTTCCCTGCAACCATTTGTAATGGGATCTGATGCCCTCTTCTGGTGTGTCTGAAGAGAGCAACAGTGTACTCACATACATAAAATAAATAAATGAATCTTTAAAAAAAGACCGAGGCTAAGGGTTAACCATAGAGTGGCCTATGGTGACACAGTAGCAGGTACATCTCTGTCATACATAGTAGCCCTGAGCCACCATACAGGTCGGCACCAGAGTCTCCTTCATGTCACCGTTATGCCAACTTCTTTATTGTTGTCACTCTGCAATCCTTGCTCTCTCTCCTACAGTGGTTTTTTTTTTTTTTTTTTTTTTTTTTTGAAGCCACATTATTTTTATGCAGTAAAACTTTTCCTTTTTAGGTGTTCGGATTAGAGTTTTTGGAAATCTAGGCTTTCGTGGAACCACTTACATCTGAGATACACAATGAGTGCACTATTCCAGAAGGCACTTGGTGTCCCTTTGTAGTATTCTCCTGTCTCTGTAGATCTGTCTTTCCCATGATGGTATTGACGTTTTCCTGAGCACAACCCTCAGACTTTCTGAAGTTGACTGTGTCTGTTATGAACCACTTGAGGTTTCTTCTCAAGCACCAAACTTTCTTCTTTGAATAACGTTTACGAGTGCATAGAAATATATGTGATTATATAATAAAAACTGAACTTGTCTTATTAAAATATTAAAAGAACTATTTTATGTTATGCGATATGCATTCTCTATAGCTCATTAAGAATTATTTCTATTAACTCATTAAGAACTAGCTATTGCTAATATCTCCTAATAGATCTAATATGTATTATAAATATGAAAATACATTGTATTTTGAGATATATATCTGTCATAGATATAATAAAACATGACAATATTGATGATTTTTATTACTGAAAAGGTTGGTTTCTATTCATGTATTGGCTTGGGTCATCTGTCTTGATAATGATAGGAAACGAATTTGAGATAGAGACTGGTCAAAATGAAGTTTTACAAGTTTTTCTAATCTAAATCATAGATTTTCTGACTTTAACTTGCATATGTGGCTGCCATGTATCTGGCTTCCTCTCTCTGGTTCTCTTGGACATCTGTAATCAGTCAATATGCCGAGAAAGGGCTGTAGGAGATTTTTTTCTGGACCTGGCCAGGCAGTGGCAGAGGTCACCTCTTAGAGTCTCTGGGAAAGAACCTGGTCATATTGCTCCACCTATCTGTGAGAGGGAACTTGCTAAAGCCCTGTATTAAAAAGTGAGGTGACTGGAGCTTGGTGGGTAAGCCAGACTGCTCTCGCTTCTCTAACCCTTGTGGTAGATCTCCTAATAAAAGACCATCTTATTGATAATAAGATGATTTTGAACAATTTAATGATAACATCATTCAATTAGTAAGCCTGAAATTCAGGACAAATGTGGGCCTTCTCATCCATACCTAATGCTTTTTTGCTGGATGTTTTGTCATTTTTTCTTTTGATTACTTTTTAAAAATTGGACATTTTGTGTATTTATATTTCAAATGTTATTCTCTTTCCTGGTTTTCCCTCTGCAAATCTATCCCATCCCCCCTTACCCTGCTTCTGTGCGGTTGCTCCCCAACCCACCTACGCACTCCTGCCTCACGCCCTAGCATTCCTCTACACTGGGGCATTGAGCCTTCACGGGACCCAGGGCCTCCCCTCCCATTGATGCCAGATAAGGCCCCTTTAGCTCCTCCAGTCCTTCCCCTAACTCCTCCATTGGGGTCCCTGTGATCAGTCCACAGCATCCACATCTGTATTGGTCAGGATCTGGCAGAGCCTCTCAGGAGACAGCTGTATCAGGCTCCTGTCAGCAAGCACTTCTTGGCATCTGCAATTGTGTCTGGGTTTGGTGTCTGTATATGGAATGGATCCCCAGATGGGATAGTCTCTGGATGGCCTTTCCTTCAGTCTCTGCTCTACTCTTTGTCCCTGTATTTCCTTTGGACAGGAGTGATTCTGGGCCACATGGTTGAAGGAACTCTGTAAACATCTGCATGGATGAGAATATTACTCCTTTCTCTACAGGGCCCTGTGTTTGGGGTTTAATGCTCTGTAGTTTCTGTCCTGAAACTTAACAGTAAGCTTGGTGGAGCAATGTCTAGGCAGTGTAGAGTCCTGATACATGAAGTTTCATTTTCCTTTGTCTCCATGACGTCCCCTGTCAGGCTTTCCAGTGTTCTCTACCTTGATGCCCTGGGTCCACCTTTCCTCCACAAATGACCACTGCCACTGTCAACCTGGGTCAGCAAACAGGTTGCTTCAGCAGATGGGAGCTATCACTGTTGCCTCTTTCTGCCCCAGTAAGGGTCCTTGGCTAGGTTCAGGGAGGGCCAGAGTCAGATGCATGACCTCTATTGTCTCCAAACAGGGCAAGATGTCAGCCATTTCTGTTTTAGAATTGTAACACCATGGTATATTTGTCAGAGAGATAAGACAAGGCAAAAGGCTTATCAAGGAGTTTACAATCCTTTGAGTAGTTTCCTGTTTCCTAGGAGTTAAATGCCTGGAATGGGGTTCTACATTTGCATTAGAACCTGGACTACTTTATTTAGTTGGCCTTTGCTAACAGTACCAACAAAAGCTGTTAGGCTTGATTATACAACAGAATTATAAGATTTCCCTCCTCCAAAAAACAAAAACAAAAACAAACAAACAAACAAAAAACCCAACCTGCTCTCCTCCAACATGTATTTTCCTGGATGGTTTAGAAAGATCCTAAGTTTTTTCTTTGTCCTGTACTCGACATTAGCCTGGTTCAATTTATTAGCTTTATTATACATGAAAAAAAATCTCAAAGAGTCTAATACTAGAAACATATAGAACAACTGACTTCTCTATATGAACTCAGAATAACTCCTGAGCAGAGAGGCAGGAAGGGTCACACATCGCGGCTCATGCAGAGAAGTAAGAGTATCCAAGGATTATGACCAAGGACAGACAAAGCAGAGAACAAGGCTCTAAGCATGCTCTGCACGGGGATGGATCAGGACATGAAGGGGAAGGACAGACAGAAGGCAATTCTCCTCTATTTTACAACTTTGCTTGCATTGGGCTTGACTTTGAAAATTCATAATCCAGAGGAAAATGTCGGAGGTGCACTGTTGCAGTAACCTCTCCAACCGGAATAAACCTGTGCAAAGAAAACACAACTTTAATAGGAGCTCACACCTAGATTGGGCAGATCTACCACTACACTACTCCATTCCCAGATGGGAAATCCCTTATAACTTGTGGTTTCTCCATGTTATGTGCTTCAGCTCCATCTTCCTTCCTTTTCTCTCGATCCCCTCTCTCTCCCCCTTTCCTTCCCCTGACCAATCACTGGCTCTCGCCTTTATTTTACAAATTAAAATGGGGAGAAGATTCTGATGAAGTCACCTTAGTCCTGAATACCTGACTAGGCAGCCATCCTTGGGGCAACGGAATTAGCATCAAAATACAGACAACTCCAGGGCAAACCACAACATTGCACAGAAGCCGTGCTTAAAAATAACAGGGACTGGAAAGATGGCTCAGTGGTCAGGAGTACTTATTGCTCCTGAAAAGAATGTAGATTTGTTTTCCAGAACCCATGTCGTGGTTCATTACCATCTCTAACTTTATTTCCAAGGGATCCAATGTCCTAATCTGGCCTCTATAGATATCAGGCATGAGTGTGGCACGCATACATACTGATTTTGTCAACTATGGACATATAACTTGTGTGTTAAAAGTAACAGTATACTTTACATTTTTAAATTTTATGAGACGCATTATAGTAACTCAGTGCATGTATGGTTGTTATGTACTGTGTGTATTAATCCAATTGGGACACTACATATTTCCAACTCTACTCAATCCTCATTTCATGTGATGGAAATTTTTAACTCTTCTAGTTATTTTGAAATATATCATGTAACTATTGAAAATAAGGACGTCTAGATTTTAAAAAATATCATTTTTTAATATAGTCTGTTTGGTAACTTTGCTAGTTGGTTCTCAAGTAGTAAATTTCAAGTGGTATTATATTAGGTCTCATACCAATGGCAGTCAACTTATTTTCTTCACTAGGAAAGTGGAGAGACTAGAGACCGAGAGTGGAGGCCATTGTTCTGCTAGTATTTGACACCACTGTTTTATGTCCGTTCTCAAAGCCCTGACTTCACAGACAGTAAGCGTTATTGCTTATAGTAAAAAGGAATGTATTGTGTATTGGTCCAATTGTGTTCCCTTCTTCAAATTTTATATTTTCAGGTCTTAAATGTGACTTTACTTAGAAATAGGGTCATTGCAGAATCATTATAGACTCAAGGTAAGGTCATAAGCGTACGCAGGGGAAATACCACGTGAGGACTGAACCATGCTTCCACTACATTAAGGACTCAGTAGCAAGTCCATTCCTTCAGTGGAATTACAGCTTGCTTCTGTGAGATTCTGATGTATATTGAACACCAGCTGAGACATCTAGGCTAACAACAACTGGATCTTTGAACCCTGTGTTAGTAGGTAGGCATTGTTAGTTTCTCTGTCTCTGTTTCTCTCTGTCTCTGTCTGTCTCTCTGTCTCTGTCTCTGTCTCTGTCTCTCTGTCTCTGTCTCTCTGTCTCTGTTTCTGTCTCTCTCTCTCTCTCTCTGTGTGTGTGTGTGTGTGTGTGTGTGTGTGTGTGTGTGTGTGTGTATATTTTCCTTCTATAAGTTTTGCTTCTCTAGAGAACCCTGACTAATACACTGGGGTTTATAGAATCAGACTTGATTATATTCCTGCCTGGATTAAGCCCTTTTAGTTAGCAGTCATTGATAACACTTATTTCAACCTATCTCTTAACTATTAAGTTTTGACTTTTTTTTAACCTCTGAAGTTGGCCTGACTTTATTAATCTTGATACCTGGCTTGTGTTAGCAACAATTGCCTAAAATCTTTTGACATATTGGGAGGCAAGCCCACTCACCTAAGACCACAGAGCCCGCCACTGCAGAGAGAAGGCTCCCTTCGCTTTCATGAGAGAAGAGGAAACTGTAATGTAGACACACCAGTGGCTCTTATTCCTTCAGACCTGCTGGCCTACTTCCATAACTAATGTGTTGTGAAGCATCTTTTATTACCCTCAAATGAAAGTCACAAATAATACAAATTATCTCCACATATAATTCCGAAAACCAATATAACTCAAACCTAATAAAGATGAGAACCAAGAGTAAAGTGATATGTTATAAAATAATGAGTCTTTCAATGAGTAAGTGCCTAGGCATGTCCATACTAGAACGCATAATGACGGAGTCAGATGTGTCTGCCTTATACATGGAAAACTTTAATTTAAGGCAAGAAACTGCTTTGAATTAGAAGTACAAGCAAATGAAAGAGAAGCCTGGGTGGAAATAAGAACACCGGCGAGAGTTAGGATGTGCAACAACTTATTTGAATGTGGTGAGAGAGGAAATGACTGTAATTGAAGCGTGGATAATAGCTGCGAGACGTTATGGGGAGCTGCAAGGGGGAAATGAGGAAATATAGGATTCATAGAAATGAACTTGGGCTTCTTCTTAATACATTGTAAACTAAGTCCCCCATGATGACACTGGAAAAATGAGACAAAATAGCATTTGCAAAGATGCACCTCTCCTCTCAATACCCCATTATATCTAATTTTTGTTCTCTGAAATTATTTTAGATATTAAATCCTTGGTTAGGCTAAGAAGAAGGTAGATCGAAAAGCAAAATAGAAGAGGACACCAAGAAGATTATTTGACAGATTTCTGAGGACGGGACTGAAATATGGTTTAAAAACAATAGACCACTAAACTTATGTGATATGTGATATATATATATATATATACATACATATATATGGCCTTGAATGTGACTTTATACATATTATTCATATATATTTGAATAATTCTCATCGTGAGCTACTTAAGCATAAATAACATTAAACAACCTTAAAATATTTTTGTTAGAAATAAGTACATATTTTTAAACAACTCATTGTTAACATTCTCTATGCTTCTGAGTCTGTTAGAAAGGAATCTTGAATTCTGTCAGGGCCGTATTTGCATGTCACAAGAGAGAGAATGCTGCAGTAGTGACTCACTACCATGAGCATATTTTGCCTGTCAAGCTGGTGTAATGTTCTTAAGGAATGAACAGTTCTTCCAAATAAGACAAGGTGTACTTGATACTGTTCACGTGATAACCTTGAATTCATTGTACATGGAGCCATGCACACATTTTTTTTTTTTATCATTCTATGTAGACTGGTGTTCGATGCTAGTCTTAGATAATGGTAAGGAAAGTCTTTATCTGTAGGAAAGTTTAATGGTATATTGCAAAGTCAGGTAATTCTCCTACAGATATGTACAGCATGAGTCTGGGAAGAGAGCTCAGAGGACAATGTCTTGCTGTGTCCTCTGAGAACACAGTTCAGGGTCCTATAATTCCAGCACTTGGGAGGCAGGACGGGGATCTCCAGGGTGAATAGTTGAATGGGTGAGCTTTGGGTTCAATAGTAGACATTGCCTCAGCAAACAAAGTCCAGACTGAGCAAGACACCTGAGAGCAACCTTCCCCCACCACCTCTCACACACGTACTGCCACATATGAGAAAATGCACATACAGAAGCATGCACACCACCACTACCACCACCTCCACGGCAACAACAAAAAGGTATACGAAGATGGCAAACACATATAAAAAGATGCCCGACTCTACTGGTGACCATGGAAATGCAAATCAGATCACAATGGGATACTACATCATACCATGTATGATAGCTATCATAAAAAGACAATACTAAGTGTTGCAGTGCTTTAAAAACTGAAACCTTCACATAATTCTGGCAGGTAGGATAACTTTGAACAGTCTGCCCTAAAAAAATCTTAATTGTAGCATTACTGTATGACCTCACAATTACATTCCTGAGTATATATCCAGGAAAACCAAGACTATTTGCCTGCACAAAATTTCTATACTAATTTTCATGAGCATCCTGACCCATAATTCCCAACATGTAAACAACTTAAGTATCTGTCAGTAGGTGAAACTTAGAGCTATACCAATAAAATAGTATATTATTCAGACATAAAGTGAAGTCCTTCTGCATGATACTACATGGATGAACAGCATTGTGTTACGTGAAAGAAGTCAGACACGAACTGGACAATTCTTTTTATGTGAAATCCACATAGTAGGCAAATCCATAGCTACAGAAAACTGATATCTGATTGCCTAAAGATAGGGAGATGAAGAAAAGTGGGGAATGGGCATGAAAAGGTATAAGGTTTCTCCTTAAATGTCCCAAATTGGCTATGGTGATGTTTGCATAACATTGAGTGAATCAAAATCTTTTATGTTAGGGAACGATGGGGAAATATTTACATATTGATATAGTTATAGTTGGGGACAAAAAGTTATCATGTGTAGTGATTTGAATATGCTTGGCCCATAGGGAGTGGTACCATTAGGAGGTGTAGCCTTGTTGGAGGAATTATGTCCCTGGCAGGCGGCAGGGAGAGTGCAGATTATGTCACTGGGGGGTGGGGGGGTTAGAGGTCTCCTATGCCCAGGTTCTACCCATTGTAGAAGAGAGCTTCCTCCTAACTGCTTGAGGATGCCAGTCTCTTTGGTTGTCTTTGAATCAAGATGTAGAACTCTCAGGTCCTTCTCCAGCAACATGACTGCTTACTTGCTGCCAGGCTTCCTGCTATGATGACAATGGATAAACACCTCTGAAACCATATGCCATCCCCAATTAAATGTTTGCCTTTATAAATGTTGCCCTGATCATGGTGTCTCTTCTTAGCAATGGAAACCCTAAGACAGAAGTTGGTACCAGAGACTGGGGTGTTGCTGTGATAGACCTGACCATGTTTTTATTTGGAAGAATATCTATTTGGGGACTTTGGATTTGGAAAGCCATGGAATGCTTTAAGTGGACCATCCTAGTAGGAATATAGAAGACATTGGTGCTGAGGATTATTGGAACTCTGGAGATCGTCCTTAGGATGTTTTGGTGAAGAAAGCTTTGCCCTTGTCTGAAGAGTCTGCCTAAGGCTAAGGTGAAGAGATTTATACTAATTACATTGACAAAAGAAGTCTCAAAAAAGCCCAGCATAGACTTTGTCCTCTACTCTCATGAAGAATTGTTTTGATCAAGCATAGCAAGCTTAGAAAGGAAAAAAATACAGAACCTATGGTTCAAAGAGTAAAGGGGCACCAGAAGTGCAATGGAGCTAAATTCCGTATTCAAGGATATTAAATGAAATTAAGAGAGTGGTGACCTCGAGGCAAGATTCCTCCTAGCTAAACTTACGCATTTGTAGTTGCATGAGGGAGAGTTGTATCACGTTAGGTATTATCATGGCCTGGTTATTGTTTTCATTTGGACATACAGAGATGCGATTATGTGTCAAATTGACAAGGGATAGATTGTGATGACTATTCTTGGTTTTCGACTTAAGATCTATAGTGAAAAGCTTAGGTCCAGGCATGGTGGTACACACCACTAATCCCAGGAGACAGAGGCAAGCAGATCTCTGAGTCCCAGTGTAGCCTGGGACAGAGCCAGTTCCAGGTAAAGAAAACCTTAAGTCCAAGCATGGTAGTATGCACCTTTAATTCCAATATTTAGGAGAAAGAGCCATGGACATCTATGAGTTCAAGGTGAGTTTACAGAGCAAGAAAAGAGGGGACATGTTCCAGCTCCAGTAAACAGTAGAATTTGGAAGCTTTGGTCATACGGCTATGGATTTAGAGTCAAGAATAGAAGGGACTACTGGGACAATTGATGCTGGTGCTGGAGCTAAGAAATTAGCAGTGATTAAGAAGAGACCAGCATCACTGAGGTGAAATCTTTTGGGAAGTGTTTTCTGAGAGCACAAAACCTGTGTTCCAGAAATAGCCAAGGTTGTACCTTTGTACCTCATGCTGCAGCTAGACTTGGTAATATGTAAGAATCATCCAGGTATACTGGTTTTGAAGGCATGAAGGGATCATGGAGAGCAGCTGAGGATTGGCACTGTGAGAGGCCAGGAAGGCCATAAGTGAAGGTACAGCCTCAGTTGCAGTTGATGGCACAGGCCTGAAGGGGTCATACAAAGAAGTTGAGGCTTGGAACCATGAAGAGAGCCTATTGGTAAAGCCTAGTTGCATCAGCAAATTGGAGATGTTAGTATCATGGGATGATCACTCAGAAGAGCAGTCACAAAAGAATGGAGTCAACTAGAGCCTACATTGCTACAGAGGGCAGAGCTAGGGAAGTGACCCAAGCCCTTTGGAGGAACCCAGAAGATCATGCATGGATCCCAATCATTAGAACAAGAAGGTGTGAAGTTGAAGTTGACGTGGATTCTCCAACATGTTAGAGATGCCAGAGCTGGGGGATACCTGCTGAGGAAAGCTGCTAACAGGGAGTGGAACCAGCCCAAGAAAACGGTTTGTTGTTGCTGAATACCAGATCAGCAAGGATGAGAGAGCTTGATATCCGAAGGGCACTTTGACATCAGACATGGAGACAAGAAGTTTAGAGTTTGACCGGCTGGTTTTTGGTCTTGTTTTGGTCCAGTATTTTCTCACTATGATGTTTTAGAATGGTAATGTCTATCCTATGACATGGTATGTTGAAAGTATGTGATCTGCTTTTTGATTTTATTGGGGATTACAGTTAAGAGATTGCATGAATCTCAGAAGAGACTTTGTACTTTTAAACATTGATGAGACTGTGATAGACTACTGGGATTTTTGAATTTGAACTAAATGTATTTTGCATTATGCTAAGGCTAGGTGTGGTCCCCCATAGACTCATGTGTTTGAACAAACCTATGGGCACCAGGGATTGGAAACTTCTGTCTTAGTTAGGGTTTCCATTGCTATGAAGAGACACCATGACCAAGGCAATACGGTCTCAGAGGTTTAGTCCATTATCATCATAGCAGGAAGCCTTGCAGCAAGCAGGTGCTGGAGAAGGAGCTGAGAGTTCTGCATCTTGATTTGGAGGCAACCAGGAGAGAGACTGGCATCCTCAGGCAGCAAGCAGGAAGCTCGCTTCTGCAATGGGTAGAGCCTGAGCATAGGAGGCCTCCAAAGCCCACCCCCACAGTGATGCACTTCCTCCAACAAGGCCACACCTCCTAACAGTACCACTTCCTATGGGCTGAGCATAGTCAAACCACCACATGGTGTTACACTGCATAGTGGGATGACTATTAATAATGCATTTTTATAAACTGGAAGGCAATTGGAGAGGTAGCTTAGTTGATCGGGGCATTTGCTGCCCAGCCTGATGACCTGAGTTCAATCCCTAGGATCTCCACCACGGAAGGAGAGAATCATCTCCCACAGGTTGTCTTCTACATGAGTACCATGGGGTGTGTACACCACCAATAAAACAGACAGACAGACAGATATAATGTAATACTGTGGTGTTGGGATGAAGATGTCCTCCACAGGCTCAGGGAGTGCCACTGTTAGGAAGTGTGGCCTTGCTGGAGGATGTGTGTCTTTGAGGGCGGGCTTTGAGGTTAGAAATGTTCAAGCCAGGCTCAGTGTCTCTTTCTCTCACTGCTGCTTGCCAATCCAGACCTAGAACTCTTGGCTCCTTCTTCAGCACCGTGTCGGTCTGCTTTGCCGCAGTGCTTCTTGTCATGGTGAGAATAGACTGAACTTCTGAAACTGTAAGCCAGCACCGATGAAATGTTTGCCTTAATAAGAGTTGCCACGGTCATGGTGTCTCTTCACAGCAGTAGAAACCTGAACTAAACAAATAATAAAATAGAACATCACAGATAACCATGAGAAAATGTTTTGTTTGTTTTTGAGACAGGGTTTCACAGTATATCTCTGGCTGTCTTGGAATTCGTTATGCAGACCAAGCTGACCTCAAACTCACAGAGATCTGCTGGCTTCTGCCTAGGATTCAAGGTCTGAGCCACCATGCCTGGCTACTCAAGGCATTTTTATATTGAAAATCTGTTTTGCCATATTTGGGAGAATTGTAATAGCTATATTAAAACCAATACATATCCTGTTAAATCTGCATAAAATGCAATGCTTGAACAATGTTTTAAAGAGGTGAATATCATGGTGTGTGAGTTATTTGTCAGTAAAGCTGTTACTAAAAGTAAGAGCATAATATTGCAAAAGATGCTCCAAACAAAGAGAGACACCTAATATCCCCTATCCTGTTCAACTGAATGCTAATCATATCTTGCCCGCCATTGTGACAACGAACAGCTCTTCCATACCATTCCAGAACTTTCCATAGTGAGAACTGACAAGTTGTAAGAAAATTGTTAAAAGAGAAATCTACCCATTTTGATGGACCAGAAAAGGATGGAAAAATTCTTGAACAAGTTCTCATCTCTTTATTCTAAAGTTTTAAAACCTTACGGGAAAGATGAGAGACGCTGGCCTTCTCTTTGCTCCCCCAGTATTAGATTAGGAGGAGGTGTCCCAACAATGAATGGGTCATTCTTTGATTCAGATTCACCGTGAAGATACATGGAGGAAACTTCAGGGCAAGACCATGTCATATTCAGCAAAAGGGTGGTGTTGTGAGGTCAGTGAGAAAGAGGTGCAGCTTACAATCTGATTCTCTGAGTTCTCATGTGATGTGGATACTGAGTTTAATATTGGCAGCTGCAGTGTACAGGGTAGACAAATGACTGAACAGGGTATGTGATCGATGCTCCAGTGATCTCAGAAGAGGCTGGGTGAGGACCACAGGCATTAAATCGTCATCCTTTCTCACAAATTTCTGGGAGGGGTGAAGAGCAGGTCAGAAGTTCATCTCCCACATGTCCTTAGTGAACAGTAGTAGAATATTAGCTGACCGAGGAATTCTGCTCCTTGGGAAGCTCCCAAGGAAGATTAAAATATATGTTCTAAAAGAAACTTGTGCACAAAGGTTCATGCCAACATTATTTATAGTAGTCTATAATTGGAAACAACCCAACTGTCCAACAAAGGATAAACAAAACATGGTCTATATTCAAACCATTAAATAGCATTTGTCATTCAACAGAAATAAAGTATATGTTACAATCTGGATGAATCTTGACAACATTATACTAAGTTGAAGAAACCGGAAACAAAACCGTCCTGTCCAAGGCATAGGCAACACTGCTGGTGAAGAGGGGGCAGAGCCTGGAGTACAGAGAAGGGTAGTGAAACGCCATCTTCTGGACAGATACAGACATTGCAGTCACACACTCAACAACTGTGGATGAGCCTGCCCAAGAATGAGCCCTTTAACAACCAAAGATGGGGGACTGATTCAGGGGCCAACTCCTCACAGCTGAACTATTTCAAGGAAAGGGCAATGGCCTTCAGTTGTGTACAAACAGATGACCTTAGTAGGCGCTAATGGATAATCTCAAACATGGCTCTGGTTAAACCAATGGCTACACAGTAATACCGGAAGTCATGAATCTGGAAAATGGACAGGTAGGGTAGACTGGGATTCGACTGGAACAGGAGGAAGAGAAGTGAAAATGTGTGAAAGTAACCAGTAATACATCATGTACATGCACAGAACTGTCAAGGAACTAACTTAATTTAAAAAGAAAGAAAGAAAAAGTAATTAAAAAAAAAGGAGTAAAAGTCATATCTATGGTTTTTATGACATGTCCGCAGTAGGCAAATCATAGAGGAAAGAAAGCAGATTAGTGATTTCCAGAGCCTGGAGGAGAAGGGGAGTGACTGCTCGAGAGTATGGGTTTCTTTGGGGAGTAGCTAGAAGTTTCTGTAGTTACACACAGTTTAGGAAATGCAATAAAGTGGGGAAAAATGTAATAAAACAGAATAGATTGTTATCTCGAACGGCAAATTTTATTGTATGCCAATGATATTACAATAAAGAGATATTTATATATGAACGCATCTACACATAGCAAAATGATGTTATACCTAATGTATAGTTTTGAATATATACATTCCTTACTACATACTCTGCTGCTACCATTTTGATTTTTGTTAGGTCTCAAACCCAGGACAAATGGCTGAGGTACCTATTTACCCTATCAGAGCGGATCTAGCCTAAGTATCCCTCAGTTCCCTGCGTGATGGCTTACCTTCCCTTTCCCTAAACTTCTCCAGTCCAGACGCTGGGCTTCCACTTCCCTTCCCCCAGCCTGATCCCTAAATAATCCAGCCACTGCGGCTAAGCCGGTTTCTTGGCCTCTTGGCCTGGGTGGCCTCTTGGGCAGCAGCTCCTCTCTTGCTCTCCCTCGCGGCGCTTCTCCTCTCCAGGTCTGGTTTAGTCTGCCAGCTGCGTTCAGCCTGGATTGTTCCCTCTGCCTGCTTTCTGCCTCATCCCTACAGTAACATTCTTCGCCACACTTTAGGAGTAGCTACGCCCTCTTCCTTTTGTTCTTTTTTAAAGGTCAGTCTTAAGACGAAAGACGCTTTTGCGTGACCCCCTAGCCTCCTCTCACACATTGGCCCCTTTGCAGACGACCCACGAACCCACGGAGATCTTTGCTCCGCCTGAACCGCCCGTATCTCTTCTCGCTTCACTTTGTTTTCCTGTGCTTTCTTGTGCCTTCTTTAAGGACACCTCTCCAGTCTTCCCTGCCAAGGGCAAATCCTCCTTATAACTCTCTCACAGGCTGCATGTCTTATCACACCACTTAACGTATTGTACACATTAAATTTGCATTTTAGTGGTGCTGTTCGAACTCATCTCTCCCTTCAATTAGACTATAAACTCCTTGAAGGCTAGTATGACTAGTGGTTTTGATGATCCCTGTATATGTTACGATATCTAACATCCAGTCCTTTTTGACCTGTCGTAATTCATATTTGTTAAATGAGTTAAGGAAGTAGATCTTTTCTTCTGTCCCTGCAAAGTCATACCCAATACTACCCATTCGGTTCCTCACAAAACGTTCACTGATTACTATGTGCCGAGCATAAATGATAATGGAACAATCAGCTACGATTAGAGAGAAGGAGTCATTTTTTTTTCCTTCAGAGGATTTCTGAATGGGTCCCAGCAAGAATACAGGAATTCTTACCCTACATCATTCTCACTCCTGCTCATCCCCCCCTCCCCCCACTGTCTCTCTGCTGATTGAATCCAGGACCTGACGCGCGCTGAGCTAGCGTTCTTCCCCTGATCAACGTCCCAGCCCTTAGACCCTGGGGACTCTTCTGTACACTATTTTGACAAGGTCAGTCATTCAATAACGTAGCATAATCTTGAAGTCTTTTCTAGGTCTTCACCTAATCCTGCTGTTAAAATTCCAGCTCAACTGCAAATTTAATTTTGCATCAAGTCAGATGTACATGTAAGGAGACATAGTACCCACGAGTGTTTCTAGACATTCTCTGCCCTTCTGAAGCTGCCAAAAGACAGCTTTCACGATGTTTAGTCATTTAAGCAATTGAATTCTTTTAACGAATGAAGTTAAAGCAAGTTAATGTTGATATACATTGAACATAGAAAAGAATGACATTCGTTTAACTCCAGAAGTATAAGTAGTAATATATTTTTGTTCTAAATAAACATGTTTTTCAAATTATGTGAATTGGATTCTTTCAAGCTGATAAGTATCATTTTGGCTGAATATATCATGGAAGAATATTGCTTTTTCCTTTAAAAAAATGAATTTGTATTAAGTTTCAAACCCTGGGACGAATGGCTGAAGTGCCTATTTACCATATCAAAGCGAACCCTGCTCTCAGTTCTTTGGGTGCCTCTTAAGAGGTCATCCTGGCTGGCATTCCCTACCCCCTACCCTGAACTCTCCAGTCCAGAGGGCTGGGCTGCTTTTCCCTATATAATCCAACCCCGTTTTGGTTACCTGCCCCTGCTTGTACCTTTGGGCCTCCTGGCTGCTGCCCCTGGTTCCCCTCTCTCCCGGTTCCCTTCCTTTCCTGCCCCAGGGTCATTAGCGCTCTGGACTCTTCCAGACTTGTCTGCCTCTGGCTGTGCTCTCTCTTTTATCTGCTAGAGTTTCTCCTCCACCACACCTAGGAGCAGACACGTCCTTTTATTTCTTTTTCTCACTCAGTTTGGTGCTTTTAGTCGGAGAGCAAGGTAACAAAAGTGTGAACGCATGCCCGGAAAACAGCAGCCTCGGTATAATCTATGGAGAGACAGCAAGTAACACAGACTATAAACTCCGGGAGGCAGAGCTTCTATCCCTTTGTGGAATGTGTAGTCCTATGACTGGCAGGTAGCAAGTGCTCAATAAATACGTTATGCAAATGAAGATGTTTTAATGGCATATCTGACACCTACAGAGGCTACAGTAACAATGCCTGATTCCAGTGCATGGATCAATGGGTGAAATGATTGGTTTGTGTCTTAATTTGCAAAAGAAACAGTAAATCTGTCTTCTTATGGAATAGTTTATGTGAGACAAGCCTGTCAGGTTTACTGTGTTTTTACCTGTGAATTTAGAATCTTGGAGATTTGGATTAAGACTTGGTACCAGTCTGCTCCTTCTATTTTTGTGTAATTCCTGGGTTATAGAGAATCTCAATGCTCCCTGGACACCCCCCGCCCCTGTCACAACTGCCCATCTAATTTTTGCAATAGTTTGCCAAGGGTGTACTGATTTCAACGGAAAGGGAACTTACTACCTCCCACGAGAGTCCACTCAGTTTTGTTTGGTTAAGCAATTATTTTACCGAGCATCCTCTTTCTAGCATCCTCAACCATATTGAGACTATATACTTAAAATATACCTGTTTGGTTTTGCATTGAATACCCCGCCTATGTATTCGAAATTCTTACCAAATAGGTAGCGTTCCCCATTTCTATATTACAAGTAGAGAATGGTTTCCGTGCTTCCCTTTTCTGAGCTCCCTCTGGGGATTGTATTTCTGCTTATACTTTTTAAAAAGTGTGTGGCACCCCCATGGATGCCAGCATTTTAGGGTGGCTTATATGTCGTCATTATGCATCTGGTCTACTGACTTTGTAGAGAGTCACGGGTGTCCTAGGAAAGTTTTCCCCTGATAGTGTAGTAACAGTTCCTACCAAGCTCTGCCTCTCTGTCTCTCCTGGAGTCTCAGAGCGGCTACAGTTCAGGTCTCAGAACAAAGTGCGGAAGAGATGTAGTTAGCACGTGTTTCCTTTTGTCACACGCTCAGAGGTCATGTGACGGTTAAAATAAAGCCTGATAATGAGTGTCCCTTTGCTTGTAAGTGGATTATGAGTCTAACGTGTCCAGTCTGCTGTGTGGCATAAGAATGAGTCATTAAACTGTAGTCAATTTTCTTTTCCTTTTGTTACCTCTTTGTATTTTTTATTGTTTTTTTTTTTTCCTGCCTCTTCTCAAGCGGAACAGTAATTTTGGGATGATTTCCTGTTGGCTCTCTTTCACTTCCCAGAAAATGGGATATCTTTGTTTTCTTTAAATAGAATCCTTAGAGACAGCTAGATTAATACAAAACAAGACGTGTTCAAATATTTTCAGAGCATTACCAATCACCAAGCTCGACCCCTTTGACTGCTTGTTCCTGCTTCCTACAGACACACCAGTGCAGTTTCATTTCTCTGGTGGGTTGTGCATTTTAAATGAGGATGAACAAGATTCGAAGGGTTTCAATGGTGTCTTTTCTTACCCCGCTGCAGTGTTATAAGTTCTTAGTTTAACAAGAGATTAAGAAAAGAGGACTAATGCTGGGGGGGCATTTTTGAACATCCTACTGTACTTGTTTCACTTCTGAGAAAGAGAGGGAGGGAGGGAGGAGGAGGGAGGGAGGGGAGGAGAGAGAGAGAGAGAGAGAGAGAGAGAGAGAGAGAGAGAGAGAGAGAGAGAGAACGAGCAAGCAAGCAACTTTGTTCCTGTTGCAGAAATGAAACCTGGTTCCCCAGAGCTCTGGCAGCTCTTCCAAGAACAAGATCATTAAAAATGCACTGAACATCAAAGCAGTTTTGTTCCAGGTGAAGGCATTAACTTTAGAAAACAGACATCCTCATATAGACATCCTCGGCAAGGTGCCAAGAGTCTTTAAGCCTCGTTGAAAATAGTGGTGCTGTCCGCAAACCCCGGCAGCTCGGAATCCCTAGGTGATTTAGTGCTGACTGACAGCATTTGTTACTTCTGCCTTCAGACGTTTGACGGAAACACCCGTCAGAAATAACTCGCTGGTTGATTTTGGCTCCCGGTTTCCTAAGTTTCACTCTGTCCTGGCAGAGGTGTGGGAGAGTTCGCAGAGACAGGAACTCTGGAGACTTCTTACCCAAGGCTAGACTAGGAGGTTGCGTGACTGAGCATGGGGCTAGGATGTCAAAGGCCTTCCCCTGGTGGCTCTCTTTTGCCAGCCAGGCCCTGCCCCTAAAGCTTCCTGTTTCCTAAATATTTGCCCGTTGGGATGTAAGCCAAGCCTATGGGGGGGGGGCTTTCAAATCTAAGGAATGCTAATGGGGTAAGACTTGGAAGGATCCCACAATCACTTTAAGGGGCTTTCTCCTACCTAGAAGTTACCACACTGCTGCTTCCCCTGTCCCCTTATTCTCAATCCTTCACTGACCTCATCTCTGACTCTGTGATGGCAATCGTGACCTTGAAATTGTTGTTTCAGAAGGATGTTGATTGTCAATAGTTAATGACTTTCAGGTATAAGAACTGCCCTGCAAGCCTCCCGACTACATATAAAATGTCTCCCTATGCTTTTATTCTAGAATGCTCAGCTACATCCATGTCTGTATTTAATTCGAGAAAAAGGGGAGAGTTTGAATTGGAAATATGAACTAAAAAAACAAGAGATAAAATTCTGGTCATTTTGCAAACCAGTGTGCAATTTATGGAAACTTTTAAAAACAGAAATTATCATCGTCAAAGTGAAACGTTCTGTTAGTGCACAGCTTTGTTGTAAATTGTGGCTTTATTACAGTCTTTGTGTTCTACTGGATTTGAGACCTGGGACATGGGTAATGGATTTTTAAATCTTGACTTGACAAGACGTAAGGATGGACGTCTTTTCCAACTATTCGTCAAGGCAGAAAATGTATCCTCGCCACTTTCTAAGGAAAAGTTCAAATCTGGCAAGTGCATCTAGAGGTTAGAAAAGATTAGAGTGACACACATGTAAGGGCCAACTTCCTTCTGCTCCACACTCATGAGCGTCAGCTTTGCAAACGGATCTCCTTGCCACGGGGAGGAGCACTGGGAGAACGAACGCAAAGCTCAAACACCCGTGATGCTGTGGGATACAAAGCCGTGCACTGATTACCTATTCAACTTGAATCACAGCATCTCTAACGTATGCTTTAGGCCAACTACCCCCTAATTTATAACAACAGCTCAGATTATTAGTCAGGTATCTACAAAACACATCTCGCTAACCTAACATTTACTTGGAAATAACACATTGTCTTCGTCACCTGTTATTACCTCTCTTCTGATTCAAGTGAGTTGAAGACCAGTGTTGCACATTTTCTTCTGTTTCTCTGCTGCATGACCAACCTCTTAGGCACCTTGAGTTCCACGGCGGCAGCCATCTCTCTCACTCCCGTGCTATGTGATTATCAGGAAAGCATGCGATTTTACTCACCATCATCTTTAGGCTGGGAGCTACGCAGCCATTCTGTTAGGATCCTCCTTATTTATGGATACGTTTGTAGGATCTAGCACACGCACGCTAAGTGAGCTCTTGTTTACTGAAGAGTCTGTCTTACGCCTTACTGTGTCCTCAGTCTGGCCATGGCATTTAGAATATGACACTTAGTAAATGTTGATAAAATGGATCTAATGATAGTGATGTAATTCCCATGGTAGAAGTAAGCTTCTATAGCTTCATATTCTATGAATTTGCTGGAGAACAGCTTTCCACCGTGAGACTTAACGATGATTCCTCATAGTATTACACGTTTAATTCAGCCACTTCACTCTTCTTTAACTTTTTGACATGGATACTTAATAAGATCTAAGTAGCATCCTTACAAACATTTGAAAAAGAACTTTATAAGATAAAAGCACTGTTCTTTCTTACAAATTGCTTAGTAGTAACAAAAGGAAAAACTAATAAACATGCAGTGGAGAAGGCTGAACGACCGATCCCTTAGAGTAGATTTTCTCAACCTGCGGGCCATGACCCCACAGGGGTCACATGTTACAGATCCTGCACATCAGATATTTCCATTGCAATTCATAATAGTAGCAAAATTACAGTTATAATGTAGTAACTAAATACATTTTTTGGTTCCAGGTCACCACACCATGAGGAACTGTATTAAAGGTCACAGCATGAGGGAAGGTTGAGCACCACTGCCTTAGAGCCAGTGATCAAGATTTACTATCAAACAGATATCACATTGCATCTGCATGTGACAACCTGCGGGAGATCTATCTTCCACTTTATTAAACGTGCATAAGCTTGATCTAGACACAAGGAAAATCAGATGAATCCAAAGTTGTAGCCGGAAAGCAGGGCTGCCTCTATGTAAACGCTAGGGACTATGCAGCCGCAGAAACATCTCTCGTAGTAGGACCTAATTGAGGACTGCCAGAGAGACAAGGATTGCTGGCTTAGACGATGCCAGCACATTGGGAATGGCTGCTTAGAAGAGATGCTTTTTTGGGACCAATGGGGCGTGGGTGGAGCGTATTAAAGCAGCTTGCAGCAGTGTTCCGAGACCTTGCTGCAGTATTTCTCACCTGCTCCCAGAATCTGTGTCCTTGACTCTGTGTCACCTCACATCCAACCCCCAAGGGCAGGTAGGGTCAGGTGCCTGTCCAGGCACAGGCAACACAAAGGGACACATCCTGTAAAACAGTTTGCTTCAGTTCTTTCAAACGTCATGAAGAAAGGGAAAAGCACTGCTGCGAGCTCAAGGGCAGCAGATGTAACAGCAGCATCTCTACTTTCCATCAAAAGGACAACAACAGGAATGACAGCAAACCCTGAAAAAGGACAAGAGGCATCATCATGATTATACAGACTGCAGGCTGAATAACAGGTCTACACCAATGTTAAGTTTCCTAAATTTGATGATAGCGCCGTTACATATGAGCAAATACCATCCCTTCTTTCAGTGCAGATGCATGGAAATGAACAACAAGAACACAATCTCCTTTCCTGGGGTGGGGTACGGGGAGAGCTGCTGTGTTTGAAGTCCCAGTGGGAGGTATAGTGAGGGGTCTATTGTCACTGTGGCTAACAGACCCTAGACCTTCTCTCCAGGGATTTTGGGCCTATGCTGAGGCAGAACTCTGACAATGAGACCTTGTTGCAGAGAGAAAGGAACAGGTTATAGTCCTCAAAGGTCTGCTTCCAACCATCAGCGTCCTCCAGCTAGGCCCCATCTTCTATTTTTCTATTTATTGAAAATTGATTTTTTTTTCATAAAATTATTCTGATTCTGATTTCCCTTTTCCCAACTCTCCCACCTTCCCTCCCATCTGAATTCACACCCTTTCTTTCTCTTGTTAGAAAACAAACAGGTTATCTAAAGAATAATAGTAAAATAAAGGAAAAACAGGACAAGGTCAAAAAAAAAAAAAACCCCAACAACCCTCCCCAAAATGACAAAACAAAACAACCCTGTAATCCCCCCCCCCCCAAAATCCAAAAAGCATGAAAACCATAAGAAACACACATGTTCACAGGAATCCCATAAACATACAAAGCTGGAAGTCATAAAATATATGCAAAGAATCTGAAATGTGAAAGAAGGAAAAAGGCCCTGACAAAAAAAATTGTGAGGTAGAGTGACACCACAGTGGCTGTTAAGTTGCTTTTGTGTTGGCCATCTACTTCTGGGCCTGGGGTCTGGCCTTGAAAAATTTCTGTAGACAGTGAGGCTAATTTTTCATCTGCAAGCTGTCATCAGTTGGAGATAGGCTCTGAGTTAGGGATGTGAGTTTGTTTCCACTTCCCCTGTTAGAGCGGGCACAGATGTGTGCAAGCCATGTGCATGAGTCTGTGTGAGCTCATGTGTACACTGCTCCTGTTGATTGACAGGGCCTTGTTTCCTTGGTGTCTGTCCATCATCTCTTCTGGCTTCTACACTCTTTTCATCCTCTTTTGTAGAGTTTCCTGACACCTGAGAGGAGGGATCTGTTGGAGACATTTCATGTGGGACTGAGTATACCAAGGTCTCTCGCTCTCTGCCCATGGTCTGGCCATGGGTCTCTGTGTTTGCTCCTGTCTACTGCAGAAGGATGCTTTTTCGATGATAGTTGACCTAGGCACTGGTCTACGAGTATAGTGGAATGTCTTTAGGAATCACTGTATGGCAACGTTCCTTTAGCAGAAAATAGTGTTTAGTTTTCCCCTAGGTCCCTGGTCTGTTTGGTCTCAGGTTCTTGGCCATCTTGGCAGTGTTAGGGATGGGTTCCACCTCATGGAGTGGGCCTTAAATCTAATCAGATAGTGGTGGTTACTTCCATAAACCCCGTGCCACTCTTGTAGGGCTTGTGTTTACCTTTGGTAGCACATAGGTAGCTATCGTCCAGTAGCATGAACACTAGTTTATAGGTGTGAAGACTCTATATAGTCACCAGCTTGACTTCTCTGTGCTCGATGAGTTGTGTAAGTGTTGTATTCAGCAATAAGACCTTACTGTCACTTCGTGATGGGCAACCAATAGCCTTGGCAATGCCTTTGGTTGTTTGGGGGTTCCCAAGGGACCCCTTTGACCACTTTGACTACTAAGGTAGATCTACCTTAGTAGTTGTAACTCATTCCCAGCAGTGAAGGCTTCATTTGGTGTTGAGATATTTCCTGCTATTTGGTAATTTCACTTAGATTGTTTTCATACATGTATATATTTTAGTAATATTCTATTCTATTAGTATTTATATAACCTCTCAAATGGCCCTTAGTTTTAGCTGTCCCTTCCTGTGTTACCATTCTTGCCCCCCATCTCCTTCTCCTCCCTGTCTGATCCTCTTGTTCCTCTCCCAGTCTTTCTATAACTATTTGATTTCCCTTTCCTAGGGAGATCCACACATCTCTCACATTCCCTTACCTTACACCTATCCTTGTGGTTATACAGATTGTAGCATATTCATTGAAGACGTAACAGCTAATATCTACATATAAGCAAATACATACCACATTTGTCTTTTTTTTTTTTTTGGAGCTGGGGACCGAACCCGGGGCCTTGCGCTTGCTAGGCAAGCGCTCTACCACTGAGCTAAATCCCCAACCCCCACATTTGTCTTTTTAATGGCTGGGTTATCCTTATCCAGGATAGACTAATTTTTCACTTGCTCTATCCATATCTGTGTATTTCATTTTTAAACAGCTGACTTATATTCATTCCACCTTTTCTTTGTCTATTCATCTTGTTGATGGATATCTAAGTTGTTCTCAGCTTCTGGCTATTATAAATGGAGCAGCCATGAACATGCTTGAGCAAGTGTCTTTGTGGTGGGATGAAGAGTTCTTTAGGTATCTGTACAACAGTGGTATAGAAGAATCTTAGGTAGATCTATTCCTAGCATTAGGAACTGTGGATTTCCTCAGTGCCTATACAAGTTTGCACTCCCAACAACAATGGATGAATATTTGTTTGTCTTACTCCACATCCTTGCCAGCACGGGCCCATTTGTTTTATTGATCTTGGCTATTCTGACTGGCATAATATGAAATCTCAAAGTAGTTTTCACTTGTATTTCCCTGATGACTAAGGATCTGGAACATTTCTTTAGGTGCTTCTCATCCATTTTTCTTTGCTCTTTTGAGGATTCTATTTAGAGCTGTACCCTATTTTCTAATTGGGTTGTTTTCTTGATGTCCAGTTTTTTGAGTTCTTTATATATTTTGGATATTAGCCCTCTATCAGATATGTAATTAGTGAAATATCTTTTCTCCGTTCTGTAACCTGCCATTTTGTTTGAATGATGGTGTTCTTTGCCATACAGTTTTTCAATCTCGTGAGGCCCCACTTATTTATTGTTGTAAATGTGCACACATTGAAAATTAATGGTACAATCTGAGCAGATGCACTCACATAACTAATACCTCTATCATTTTTTTTGTCCTTTAAAATTTTCTGTATCCCACCTTCTTTTCCTACCCAGTTTAGTATTTACTCTGAGTTCTTCAATGGATAAGAAAGCGATTGCATTGGGAAGCTACAGCATGTGAAGCCCAGGGACTAGATGGTGAACCCTCATTTAGACACTGTTCTGCAGTGTGTCCGATGGTCAAACTTTTCTGATTTCACACAACCCTAAAATTAGTGTAGGTCACTGGAGCTCAAGAAAAGTTCTCACCTACTTAGAACAACAAACAAACAAACAAACAAACAAACAAACAAACTCCATAACCATCCTGAAAACTTGTGATGGAGATAGATCCAAGCTTTAGTGCCTTCAAAACAATTACTGTTTTCAACGAATGCTTCTTGTCAATATCTGCCTTAAATATGTATGCAGTTGGCAGTCAAAACGGATTTCGAAGCCAGGCTTAATTACAGCACTCAGGAGCCCAAGGCAAGAGGATGGTGAATTGGAAGCTGCCCTGGGATACATTCTGAGATCCTGTCTTAAAAAAGAAATCGGGCAGTAACATTAGACTCCTTTTGGTCTGTAGTTGTGTGCGTTACATGGTGAAGTATTCCAGTGACTGGTGGTTAGCAGATCAAAGAGGTTTTCATTGCAGTGGCCTAGAAATGAAGTTTGGGTAAAACAAAAATTGATGGTGCCTATTTGGGCAGGAAACTTACTGTTATAACCAAAACAGAAAGCTTATGGTTCTTTGTACATTAGATGTCAGGGATTAGTAGAAGAGAGATCCTGTATCTGTAATATTGACTGCTTTGCGGCCTTCCAGTGCTCCCTGGAGTCTAGATTCTGCCTCAAGAGGCTGACTGGATAACAGCACTGCTATTAAAACATGGAAGGGGGAGAACAGGTTTGGTGAGAAGATAAATTCAGTTTTGGCTGTGTTTATTTTGAGATGCTTGGGGAAGTCCACATAATCTGTTTCATGGGCAGTTAAAAACACTGCTTATTGGCTCCAAGGGCAAGTCTGAGCTGTAGCTAAAATTTTAGAAACTGACAGATTACAGGAAACTTTTGCCTCTGAACTTGGGATTTAATGCTAGCTCAGACATGGTTTCTATTTGTAAAAAGGGTAATAAAACCCAGTATTATTGTGTAGTGTTTTCCATAATGTCTGAATTTGGTGATGAATTTACCATTACATATTATGAGTAGATAATGATAGATATACTTGTAAAAAATTCCATTGTAACAATTTTCAATTTTTAAAAAATGCTTGTGAATTTCTTACATGCATATGATGTATTTTGATTAAGTCTATTCACTGTTCCCTTCTCCCATCTCTCTGATAACCCACAACCACTATTTTCTCTCCCAATTTTATGTATTTATCTTTAGAACTCCCCTAAGTACATTAGCTGCTCCCAGTATGTATGTAGACACAGGGCCATCTGCTGGAGCCTGGGTAGCCTCTCAAGGGTCTCTTCCTTAAAGATCAGGGATCATGTTGATTTAGAGGGTCTCGTCTTCTTGCTCTCCTCCATCCACTTTGACTCTTACCCTCTTTCTGCCCCCTCTTCCACCGTGTTCCCTGATCCCTGACATCTATCTCATTTAGGGCTGAGTATTTCAAGGTCCCTTACTTTCCACATAATGTCTGGCGGTGAGCCTTGGTTCTCGTTCCCGTCTTCTGCAGGAGGAAGCGTCTCTGATGACGGCTGAGCAAGGCATTGATCTGTGAGCATAGGAAAATGCCACTAAACGTTATTTTATAGCTTTTTCCTTTTAATTTTCAGAACAGTTGATTTGGTTTCACCCTAGCTCCCTGGGCCATCTAGTCTCGTGTTCTTGGCCACCCAAGCAGTGCTGTGTATAAATTTGTTCCATCTCATAGAGTGGGCCTTAGTCAATCATGTATTGGATGTTGACTTCCTCAAATTTGTGCCACCATTGGGCCAGTGTATCACACAGGCAGGACAGCATTTTTGATCAAAGGGGCTGTGGCTGAATTTGTGTTTACATTTCTCTTTTTGTAGCATGCAGAGTACCTTCCCGTACCAAAGACACTGAAACACAGGGGTGAGAGCTCCACGCGGGCACGATCTCGACTTCCCCATGCTCAGTGAGTTGCGTAGGTGTTGTCTTCAGCAATGGGGCCTGGCTGTGGGTTCGTGGAGAGCGCAACCTGTAGCCTTGGCAATGGTGCGTGTTGTTTGGGGATTCCCAGGAGACCTCTTTGGCCAACAACTATCGCCATAACCCTTTCAATCTGCCAGATGCCCAAGTAATGGTGTGAAGACCTTTCATTAATAATGAAAGCTTGGCCTTAGCTGCCTGTTCCCAACTAGCTCATATAACTTAAATCAATCCATTTATTCTAATCTGCGTTCTGCCATTACTTTTTCTCTGCCTCAGTACCCGTGTCTTCTTGTGTGTCTGGCTGACAAATCCTCCTTCCTCTGATTCTTTCTCAGATTTCCCATCTCTGCCTGGCTTACCCTGAAAGCAATGTATGTGCCTACATCCACCCTCAATAAAGCAATATGAACAAGAGAGAACTGTCTCAGACGGCTACTTCTTTAAAGACTGCCACAGGGAAGGCCTTCGCCTAAAAGAGCCACGCCTGAGATTCCTGAAGAAAGCCTTCTTTTCTCCCTCCCCTCCAGTGCTCAGCCCTTGTTCCCATTGCTCTCAACTGGACTGACACCCTGCTTGGCTTGGCTCTGCTTTCCCCTTTCTGCCTGGGCTGTAGACAACCTGAGGGGAAACATAGAAGGCAGAACCCCGTTCCTAACGTCCACCAGATGGTATACCAGAGGTGCCTGTGTACCCAGAGATGAGACTGGGAACCATAGCTTTCCTCCCAGCCCCTGCTGTTCCCCTTCTAGTTGGTCGTGTAGTGGCATCTAAGGCCTTGAGTCCTTGTTCTGGCCTTTGCTCTGCCTCCTCCTGGCCAGTGTGCGGGTGGTGTCTGGACACCCCTGGCAGAGAGGCAGAACAGTGGTATGACACTTCCCTTCGAACACTAGATAGGACAGAGAGACCGAGAGAGGAAAGAAAAAGACAAAAATAGATCCCTGAATCCAACTTCCCTTACTTTGTTTCCTCCCTGACCAAGACCATTATTAACTTGTGACCAACCAACCCCTTATATGGCAACAAACATTTATCACCCACCTATTGACCAAAGCCCACCCACCCCATCTCTTGGGAATGGGTGTTGTTCTCTAAAATTGCTTCCTGTTATCTGGGGCTGATGTCTTTTTGGGAGGCCTTAAGAAAATCAGGCCATTGGCCAGTCTTAAGAAAGCCAGCAACACTTGCTGTCCAGTCTCTGTGCAGTGTGAAAGTGCAAGGCACAACTGAAATCCTGACTGTAAGTCTGAAGCTGGGATAAATGCGGTCAGCCATTTTGAAGCTGTCCTAGAAGCAAGTGTTGATGAAGCAGCTACGGAGGCAGTCTGAGGTTGGGTCAAGCGTGATGATGGAATAAATGTATCTCATTACCTCAGCATCCTCCTCAGCATCCTTGAGGGTGACTCTTGTCAGGGGTGCTTTAACTTATTGATGTCTGGTTGTATTCCTCTGTGAACATATAGGCTTTCAAAGCTAATTTATGTTTCTGCATTAACACATGTATGGAATGTGTGATGTTCACAGTTCGGCTAAAGATGAGTTTCTGCTCTTTGAACAGGTAAGGCATCCATCTTTCTTTGTACGCTCGTTTGGACTATATAATCAAACTCTAATATAAATTTTAACCCATGCCATATGAAAGGATGGTGTGATAAGTCTTGAGGACTCTGGAGCCAACAGGATTTATCTGCTATGCTGAGCTGAAGTCCTGGCTGGAGACATTTATGTCTCAGCCAGTTTCAGAGATATTCCCATGTAAAGGGCTCAGCGCACACTTTACCTGTGTTTTAATTCTTCTTGGTTTCCTCCTTTATGTGTGCAACCTAGATCTTTAGGAGGGCTCCCTCAGTCAAACTTAGTCTTTGTTAATTTTGATGGAATCTATAACTTTTCTTCTCTTGTTGAAATAAAAACCAAAATCTCTTCCCCAACACATTTCCTGCCTTCCATTCTGAAGTTAGGACATCCTTAAAATAAATAGGCCATTCTAATTCAGAATATTTTTTCTATAATCCAGTGTCTCTCAGCAGCTGATTTTTTTTGTTCATTAGCATTTAAAATTTTTAAAGTTGGGAAAGCACTGTGTAATCTGTCTTTTGGGGTCTTTGTAACCCCCTTTTGTTTGTTAAGCATCTCTTTTAATTAATTTTAATTATTTTTAATACGATTAGATCTCTCTACAACTGCTTATCGTGTAGGACTGTGAGATATGCCAGTAACAGGTTTCATGCCATAGCATCTAAAATGCCACTGTATGCTAATGGCTTCAATCTGTAAAGGCATTTCCAAGAGAGCCATCACCTCTAACAAATGTGCAATCTCAGAATCATCCTTTTGAGAATTCAAGGCAGAAACCCTTGGGGTTCTGAACATGCATCAACTCTATGATGCTTTAACACATGTACATATTTTAACATTTCAAAATCTATGAAACGAAATAAGCCATTGTACAACATTGTTCTAAGGCGACTTTACTAAACAGAGCATGTATTTTTAATTCAGTATATTGTATCTCTGTGGGTTGCCATTATAATTTTTCAAGCCTTTGTGGATGTTTCTCATCCGGAACTACTTTTTTGCTGTTGTTATAGGTTTCAGACTCGATTCTTCTGAAAGCCCTTCATTCTGATGTAAAGACTCCTCTAATCTCTGTTCTATGGTCTCCAATCTAGCAATCTATTCCCAGTCCTTTCCTTAGCTAAGCCTGTCTTCTTTTGATCTCTCTTATAAACAATGTATAAAATTGTAATCATTATTGAAAAAATACTTATTTGTATGATGATAAGAGAAACAAAATCAAATGGAATCTAGAGCCTTGTATCATTGTTTCTCCCATTTGTAACATGGAAAATATTTTTCTTTTATAATCTCTAATTGTTCCCTTCCTCCAGAGACTTTCTCACTATGATTTTCTACATTCAGTTCTTTTTCCCCTCTTTTTATTAGCATGATTTCAAAGATACCTGGTTAGAGGCTTGAGTCTGGACCTGGATTTCTTCCGTACGTTGTCTCTGGGGCTCCTGTATGTAGTTCAGCTAAGCACCTGGTGTTGGGGCTGGCTCTGCCCACTCTTCCTGATCAACCAGGCTGCCTCACTGGCCCCACCTTCTGCTGGCCCTGGCCAATCCTTTCCCAACTGAGGAGCTGGAGCTTCGGCTGCCTTCCATCCTTAAACCCTGGGTACTCGGTGGCAGTCTCAGTTCCACGTGCCCTTCATGTTGGGCTGGGCCCGCCAGCACCAGACTGGGGATGAAGTGGGGACACGCTGGCAGCAGTGTGAGCTTAACCTCCCACTGGGCAGCATGCTAGTTTTCCAGAGCATCTGGGAAGTGCTCGCCTGTGGGGCTATACCCTGAGGCTCTGGTTCCCACTTTACATAACTCCCAAGAGTCTGTATGTTGGGCACCATTTAAAACTGTGGGCTTTTCCACCCATGTCCCAGTTTCCAAATACCACAGAGGCTTAATATTAGTAATAAATGCCTAGGTCATAAGCTAGGTTGGTTCCGTGACTAACTCTGAACTTAATGTCCCTTTTATTCCAACGTGGGTTCAGCTACATGGCTCGATTCACCTCTGCTTCTTACATCTGTTTCCTTCACGTCCAGATCAGTCCAAAAAGCCTCTTCCTGCCTGCCCTTTTCTCAACTGGAAGTCCCGCCTTCTAATCCTGCCTTGGTTTATTGGCCACTAGCCTTTTATTGACAGGCAATGCTTCCACACAGTACACAGGAGATTTTTCCTACTGAGCCGCAGTGAATGTGGGTGGGCAAGTGTCTCTATGGTAGGATATAGAGTCCTTTGGGTATATATGCCAAGAGTGTTATAGCTGGATCCTGTGGTAGATTTCTAGCTTTCTGAGGAACATCCACACTGATTTCCATAATGGCTCCACCAATTTATGCTCCTACTTCTAATGCATAGCATTCCTCTTTCTCCATATCAATCGCAGCTTTGCTGTCATTAAAAATTTTAGACATCCTGGGCTTAGATGAAATCTCAAGTGTATTTGTGTTTTCTTTTTTGGAAATAGTTTATTTTTCTTCACATAATATATCTTGCTTACAGTTTCCCTTCTGCACCTCCTGGTTCCTTCCTACATTCCCCTCCCATGTTGAGCTACCCCTCCCTGCTGTCTTTCAATAGAAAACAAGCAAACTTCTAAGAGAGAATAATAAAATATAATAACATAAAGGAAAAACTAACACATTGGAATAGGACAAAACTAAACAGATAGAAGAAAAAAAGCACAACTAAAGGCTCAAGAAAAAGATACAGACTCAGAGACCTGCTCATTTGTATACTTGTAAATCCTAAAATATACTAAACAGGAAGCTACTATATCATCTATCTATCTATCTATCATCTATCTATCTATCTATCATCTATCTATCTATCTATCTATCTATCTATCTATCTATCTATCTATGCCCTATAGTGTAGTAAAGGGAGAAAAATATAAATAAAATAAAACAAAAATAAGGAAAAAGCAAACAAAAACCAAGCCAAAATAAAAACCCGAACAAGAGACAAGGGACCTCCAAAGATGTCACTGAGTTCTTTTTCTGTAGACCATGTACTGTTGGGCATGCAGCCTACTACCTCAGGAGAAATTTGTTTTGCTAGTGAGACTCCCCAGGGTAAAACTAAATTTTCATTTGCAAGAGGTTATCAATTGGAGGTTGCTTCTGGGTTAGAGATGGGGGCCTGTATCCATTTCTCCTTGAAGCTCTAGGACCTCATCTGGAGCAAACCTGTGCAGGCCCTGTGCACGCCTCCTCAGCCTGTGAGCTCATGTGTAGATTTGATCCAGTTGGTTTAAGGGCCTAGTTTTCTTGGTGTCCTCCATCCCCTCTGTCACTTTCATACTTTCCAAGTTGTCCACAGGGTTCCCTGACCCCCGAGGGGAAGGGTTTGATAGGGACATACCTTTGAGTGTTGAGTTCTCTAAGCTCTCCGACTCTCTTGTCTGGCTATGGTCTCTGCATTTGCTCCCATCTGCAGAGAAAAGCATTTTTTTTTTTTTAGTTGTGTTCTGTCCTTCTATTGAATGCTGATAAAATAGAATGTGTAAGTAGTCACATAGTCCTGAGAAATTTATTTTATTTTATTTTTTTTATTAACTTGAGTATTTCTTATTTACATTTTGAATGTTATTCCCTTTCCTGGTTTCCGGGCAAACATCCCCCTATTCCCTCCCCCTCCCCTTCTTTATGGGTGTTCCCCTCCCCATTCTCCCCCCATTGCCGCCCTCCCCCCAACAATCACGTTCACTGGGGGGTCAGTCTTAGCAGGACCAAGGGCTTCCCCTTCCACTGGTGATCTTACTAGGATATTCAATGCTACCTATGAGGTCAGAGTCCAGGGTCAGTCCATGATAGTCTTTAGGTAGTGGCTTAGTCCCTGGAAGCTCTAGTTGCTTGGCATGTTGTTCATAAGGGGTCTCAAGCCCCTTCAAGCTAGAAGAAAGCATTTCTGATGTCAGGTGATCAAGGCAGTGATCTTTTCTTGTATAAGTAACTTTTATCCCGCAGATGTAATTGTCATCTTAGAGGCTGACTGCTGAATAAGCTGACCCTTTCTAGCAGTATAGCAGAATGTCATTAGGGGTCATTTTATTGCTATGTCTCTTTAGCAGAATTGTGGTATTTGGTTTTCCCCCAGGTCCCTGGCCTATCTTGTCTCAGATTCTTGGTAACACAAGAAGTGTCAGGTATGGGTTCAACCTCATGGAATGGACCTTAAATCCAATGAGACGTTTGTTGGTTACTCCTACAAGCATTTTGCCATCATTGCCCTAATATATCTTGTGGGCAGGATGCTACTTTAGATCAAAAGGGTTGTGGATGAGCGGTGTTCATGTTTTTCTTTTGGTAGTATGTAGGATACTGTCCTGTACCTAAGACAGTAAAACATATAGTGAAGGCTCTGTATAGGAGACCAGCTTAACTTCTCCACATTCAGTGAGTTATATAGGCGTATCTTCAACAATAGGGCATGCCTATCAGTTTGTGTAGAGTAACCTATAGTCTTCACATCAGCCTGGGTTGTTTGTGAGGTCCCATGGGACCCATTTGGCTAACAACTCAATTAGATGTAACACATTCCCAGTTATGGAAGCTTCTTTTCATGACAAGGGATGTGTAATTAGAAAATGTAGATGCATTTTAATATAGCAACTTGACTGCTCTGGCAAGGGATCACATCTAGAAACCTTCAAGTGTGGAGTCCAGATGGAATGACACACCTTTAATCCTTCTCGATGGAATACAGACATAGCCTTACTATATATCTTTAATCCCAAATGACGAAGGTAAAGTTAATTTGTAGAAGGAAGCAGCCAAGTTTGAAAGTGATGTCTAATTGAGGGGCAAAGTGATGAATCAGAGAAGGATTTGACAGAATGAGTCAGAAATAGAATACATGCAACTCTCATGAGGTAGGAAAGGGAGGCTACTTAAGAGTAGCACAGAGGGAATCATGAGTGGAGGACAGTTCAGTGAGTGCAGTTCAGTTGAGTTCAGGTAATGTAGTGAAATTCAGTTGAGTTCAGAGCCGTTCAGAGCAGTTCAGTTCATGGGATCCAGAGGCAGTTTTTCTAAGCAGAGCAATTCAGCCAGAAGCCAAGAGAAGCCAATTTGAATAAGTCAGCTTGGAAAGGAGATTTGAGCCGAACAGCTCAGTTGAACCAGTCAAAGTTCAGAAAGAACTGGAAAGGGTCAACTTATTCAGCAGTAAGCCTCTGAGATGACAATTACATCTGGGGAATAAAAGTTACTTTTATAAGTAAAAAGTCTTTTCCCATCCTGTAGGCTGCTGCTTTGTCTGTATGATTGGTACCCTTCTCTACACAGATGCTTTTCAGTTTCATGAGGTCTAATTTATTAATTGTTGATCTTAGTGTCTGTGTTAACAGTGTTCTGTTCAGAAAGTCATTTCCTATGTCAATGAGTCCAAGGCTATTCCTCAATTTCTTTGCAATTAGATTTGGTGTATCTGGCCTTATGTTGAGGTCATTGAATTATTCTTGGAGTTGAGTTTTGTGCACAGTGATAAGTATTGATCTATTTGAATTTTTTTTTTTTACATACAGCCACCCGGTTTGATGATTTGTTGAAGAACCATTTTTCCACTGTATATTGATGCCTTCTTTATTGAAAACCAGTTAGTTGTTCACAGGTGTGTGGATTCATGTCTGGGTCTTCAAATTGATTCTAGTGATCAGAATGTCTGTTTCTGTGCCAATATTATGTAGTTTCCATTTCTATAAATCAAATTGTAGTGCAACTTAAAATTGGGGATGGTGATACCTCCAGGAGTTCATTATTCAAGATTGTTTTAAACACTTGGAATTTTGGTGTTTCCATAGGAAGCTGAAAAGTATACTTTCAAGATCTCTCAAGAATTGTGTTGGAATATTGGTGATTGCATTGAATCTATAGATTGATTTTGTTAGGATCACCATTTTATCTATATTAATCCTACAGATTCATGCTCGTGAGAAATCTTTCCATAGTTTAATATCTTCTTCAATTTCTTCCTTCAATATACAAGTCTTTTGCTTGCTTGGTGAGAGTTACCTCAAATTTTATATTATTTGAGGCTATTGTGAAAGGTGTGGTTTCCTTGATTTCTCAGTCCATCTGTCAGTTGTATATAGGTGAGCTACTAGTTTTTGTGAGTTAACTTTGTATCCAGATACTTTGCTGAAAGTATTTATGACCTGTTGGAGTTTCCTGGTGGAATTTTTAGGGCCACTTATGTGAATTATTCCATCTGCAAATAACAATTCTTTGACTGCTTCCATTTCCCCTGCTTGTTTTTCTTCAGTTATCTTATTGCTCTAGCTAGACTTCAAGTACCATAATGAATAGGTATGGAGAGTGGACAACTTTTGTCTTGTTCCTGATTTTAGTGGAATTGCTTTGGATTTCTCTCCATTTAATTTGGTGTTGGTTTTAGGCTTGCTGTAAATTGGGGGAAATTTACAGAAAAGTTGGTCTGTAATTTTCTTTTCTGGATCTTTATATAGTTTGGGTATCAGGGTAACCATGGCCTTATAAAACAAGTTTGATAATAATCCTACTGTTTCAGTTTTATGGAATAATTTGAGGAGTATTGTAATTAACTCTATTTTGAAAGTCTTAAAATCTTGTGCTAAAGCCACACGGTCCTGTGCTTTTTTTGGTTGGAAGAATTTTAATGACTGCTTCTATTTCACTAATGGTATAGGTCTCTTCAAATTACTTATCTGAACTTGATTTAACTTTGCCAAATGTTATATATTGAGAAAATTTTATTTTCTTTTTTAGATTTTCCATTTGGTGAAATTTAGGTTTTAAAGTACGCCCTTATGATTCTGTGGATTTCCTCACTGACTGTTGTTATGGCCTCTTTTCATTTCTAATTTTGTTAATTTGAGTTCTCTCTCTCTTTCTTTCTCGGCCTTTTATTTGGTAAGGGTTTGCCAATATTATAGTCTTAAAGAATCAACTCCATTGATTCTTTGTGGTTTTGTTTCTATTTTATCGATTTCACCTCTGAGTTTAATTTTTGCCATCTACTCATTTTGGGTGTGATTTTTTTTTCTAGAGCTTTCAGATGTGTTGTTAAGTTGCTAGTATTAGATCTCTCCATTTTTTTTTTTTAAATGTAGGCACTTAGTGCTATGAACTTGACTCAGAATTGCTTTCACTGTAAGCTGTAAGTTTGAATATGTTGGATATTCATTTTCATTTAATTCTAGAAAGTCTTTCTTAATTTCTGTCTTGATTCATTTTGTAGGGAGCTGATCGGTCTCCATGAGTTTGTAAGCTTTTTGTTGTTTATATTTAGCGTTTACCCTAGGGGGATGGGGAGACTGTAGGAGGTGGTCTGCTACACAGTTAGGGTTGAGACTGGGGAATTAGATTTGGAGGAGAGAAGAGACAGGGTGATGATCTGCACTTAGTCTATCTGCTTTCTTGGCAGAACTGCCAAAGTGGTTTTAATTTTTATTTTCTGATGGGTAAGGATTTTGAATACTCAAAATACTCCAGTCATTTGTTTTTCTTTGAGAACTGTTTGGTTCCATGCCCTATTTCCTTTTTCTTTATATTTTAGATACATTTTCATCAGCCATGTAGCTGGTAAAGAATTTTTACTCTCTATGTCATATCTTCACTTAAATAATGGTATCTTTTGTTATAAGGTCTCAGTTTTCTGGGTCCCACTTATCAATTGTTGGTCTCAATGCCTATACTATTAGGGTCCTATTCAGGAAGTAATTTCTTACGTTTGTAAGTTGAAGTGTATTCCCTACTTTCTCATTTGTCAGATTTGTGTTTTATGCCTTATGTTGAGGTCCTTATCTATTTGGAATTGAGTTTCAAGGTGAGAGGTAAGGATACTGTCTCATTCTTCTCCATGTTGCTAGTTTGACCAGAAAGTTTCTTTTTGAAGTTCTTTTCTTTTTAGTGTATATTTTGGGCCT